>NC_036869.1:9172616-9245921 GCF_002910315.2 Salvelinus sp. IW2-2015
CTTTTTACGCTGCTGCTACTCTCTGTTTATCATATATGCATAGTCACTTTAACTATACATTCATGTACATACTACCTCAATTCGGCCGACCAACCAGTGCTCCCGCACATTGGCTAACCTGCATTGTGTCCRGCCACCCGCCAAACCCTCTTTTACGCTACTGCTACTTTCTGTTCATCATATATGCATAGTCACTTTAACCATATCTACATAAACATACTACCTCAATCAGCCTTTCTAACCGGTGTCTGTATGTAGCCTCGCTACTTTTATAGCCTCGCTACTGTACATAGCCTGTCTTTTTACTGTTGTTTTATTTCTTTACTTACCTATTGTTTACCTAATACCTTTTTTTGCAGTATTGGTTAGAGCCTGTAAGTAAGCATTTCACTATAAGGTCTGTTGTATTCGGCGCACGTGACAAATAAACTTTGACTTGATTCCTACCTACCAACCCTGCCACAAACACACATCTGAGAGGTTGGAAGCAGCACAGCACGCTTCAGCGCCTGCTGGCTACAGCAGACCCCATAACTGTTCTTACTGTAACCTTTCGCCTGGAAGATGGCCAATGTCTTGGCGATCTTATCCAGCGAAACCATTCCCACCTCTGTGGTCAGCTGCTCCTCRCCAGGGCTGCTGGGATACCACCCAGAATCCTCCAGTGCCAGCTGTGTGGCACCGAGAGCCATGACAGTGACATACTGTTGATCTCCCCGCGCGTGGCGAATCTCTCGTCCTTGAACTGGCCCTCTCCATCCCCTCGGGCACCAGGGCTGCCACTTTACAGGGGACTGTCTWATAAGTCTCAGCGTCAAGGGCGACAATCCCACTGGCACCGCTAATCAGCTGGTTCCAGGGTAGAGTAGTCCCTGTGCTGAGAGGAGAGAGAAGTGCTATTCCAGTGATTGCTACTCTCCTCCTGGACAGATTCTTTCCACAGGTGTAGTGTCTCAGATTGGGACTCATTGAACAAATACAAGTGTTCTTGTTGAGAAGTGTTATGGTTGTGATGTGATGCCAAGTACAACAGCAGCTTTGGTCTACACGATGAAGACATGATGTTGT
The DNA here is from genome assembly GCF_002910315.2 of Salvelinus sp. IW2-2015. NCBI lineage: Eukaryota > Metazoa > Chordata > Actinopteri > Salmoniformes > Salmonidae > Salvelinus > Salvelinus sp. IW2-2015. Next base: position 9,173,685 of record NC_036869.1, read on the forward strand.
TTTGTTTCTCTGCTATCTCTGTGGAATAGAAAAAAAACTATAATAAACAGTTTAGCAGTATAACTCATTCTTGACTCATACCTACCACCAATCACGTCAATACAGTGCGGTATGTAGGTAGTACAAATGCTATCATATCCACCAAGGTAAAGTTGGTTTTATATTCACACATTCGGACATTCAACAGACATTCATCAAACATTCGCCAAAATAAAATAAAAATTGTAAAGAATCAATAACTTATTCATTGATTGTCACAGATACATAAAAATAGATATGGTTTATTCTATAAATGTCTACCACACTTTTACAACCTTTGTTTTGAATAAAAGAATCCAGTTTTGATTTGATGGAAATACATAATCTTTCAAATGCAATTTAAAGCTGTATAAATCAATAACTAATTCACCATTTGTCACAGAAACATCAAACTAGATATGATTTATTCTATAAATGTCTAGCATACTTTTACAACCTTTGTTTTGAGTAGAAATTCCAGTTTTGACATGATAGAAATACATAACATCTATAAAATGCAATTTAAAGCTATATAAATCAATAACGTTTTCACTGATTATGACAGAAATACATACAATCTCAAATATTGCTTTTAAAGATGAAGAAATCTACTTCAGTGATTGTCTCAGAAAAAAGTGAAAATATGCATTTATTTGCAATTTATTTAATAATTTCAAGTGCAATGTGTTCTGTATGAAGTTGTACAATGTTTACAATCTTAAATTGTATGCCAAATCAATGTTTGCATTTTTAGTGCATGTCACGCCCTGACCGTAGAGAGGTTTTTATGTCTCTATTTTGGTTTGGTCAGGTTGTGATTTGGTTGGCCATTCTATGTTCCTTTTTCTATGATTTGTATTTCTGTGTGTTTGGCCGGGTGTGGTTCTCAATCAGAGGCACTGCATCTATCTTGTCTCTGAGTGAGAACCATACTATAGGATGCCTTTTCCCACCTGTATTGGTTGGTTATGTCTATGTGTAGTTGCATGTCAGCACTAGTTGTTTATAGCTTTCACGTGTTTTTGTTTAAGTGTTCTTCGTTTGAATAAAAGAAGAATGTATTCCAATCACGCTGCGCCTTGGTCTCCTTCATTATGAAGACGTGACAGAATAACCCACCCCCAAGGACCAAGCAGCGTGGAAGAGAGGACTGGACATGGGAGACATCCTGGACGGCAAGGGATCCTACACATGGGAGGAGATCCTGGCTGGAAGGGATCGCCTCCCATGGAACAGGTGGAGGCAGCCAGGAGAGAGCGAGGCAGCAAGAAAAGGGAACCAGCGTTATGAAGGAACACGGCTGGCAAGGAAGCCCGAGAGCAGCCCCAACATTTTTTTTTGGGGGGGGCACACGGGGAGTGTGGCTGAGTCAGGTTGGAGACCTGAGCCAACTCCTCGGGCTTACCGTGGCAGCAATGCTGTGACTGGTCAGGCCCCTGCTTATGGGGTGATGCGCACTGTGTTTCGGGCGAGCATTCACAGGCCGTGTGCTCGGTTCCAGCGTCCCGCATTGCCGGTGGAAGTGGGCATCCAGCCAGAACGGGTGGTGCCAGCTCTGCGGCTCGAGACCGCCAGTGCGCCTCCACGGCCCAGTGTATCCGTGCCTCGGCCAAGGAAGAGGCCTCCGGTATGTCTTTCCTCAGCCTGATGATCCTGTGCTGCTGCTCCTAGAGCGCAGGTCTCCTGTGTTCTCCCCAGGCCGGTGAGCTCCTGTGCCTGCGCCCAGTCCGGAGCCGCTCCAGAACGGCCTCCAGCCCGGGGCGCTCCAGAGTCGCCCTCCAGTCCGGGGCCCGCTACGAGGGTCCCAGTCCGGGGCGAGGGTCCCCGCTCTAAAAGGCGCCACCTAAGTGGGCCAAGCCAGAGTGGAGGGGGTCATGTCCCGCACCAGAGCCCGCACCGCAGGAGAAATGCCCACCCAGACCCTCCCTATAGGTTCAGGTTTTGCGGCCGGAGTCGGGGGGTACTTGGGGGGGTGTATTACTGTCATGCCTGACCGATAAGAGCTTTTTATGTCTATTTTGGTTTCGTTCACGGGTGTGATTTGGGGATGAGCATTCTAGTTCTTGTTTTCTTGATTTGTGTATTCTGTGTGTTTGGCCGGGTGTGGTTCTGAGACAGCTGTCTATCGTTGTCTCTGATTGAGAACCATACTTACGGTTGCCTTTTCCCACCTGTATTGGTGGGTTATTGTCTATGTGTAGTTGCATGTCAGCACTAGTTGTTTATAGCTTCACGTTCGTTTTGTTAGTTTGTTTAAGTGTTCTTCGTTTGAATAAAAGAAGAATGTATTCCAATCACGCTGCGCCTTGGTCTCCTTCCTTTGACGGACGTGACAGTGCAACAGTTCCACATTGTAAAGTAGTTACAAGGCACAACAGTCATTTATTTATARGTCTCTAATTTAACAGTAAAGAGGCCCCTTCCAATCATTTTCTATTTTGGCTTTGTTGAAGTCCTTTGTCATCCCCAGACAAGCTGATTGGTACCATCTCTGGCACACAGAGTATTCTATCTGCAGTATTAAAAACATAAAACAGTGTTTTGTTTATTTACATGTAAATTACAGTTCTGGAATACCCAAATTCTGTTACATGCTTTTGCAATTAGGACCATTTTCAAATTGAATTGGATTTTTGTTCAATTGCTAAATTGACTTTAAATGACATGCATTTGACCACAACCCTGACTGAAGCACACATAACTGAAATGTTAATCATCGTTGAGTATTCAGGCAATATAAATCATATAGTATGATGAAAAAGGTATCTCACATCAATGTTGTAATATCAAACATTACAATAATGGCAGTCTTTGAAATCCAAATCAGTTTAATCGTCACTTGTGCCAGATACGTGTACCTATTGCTGTCATAGTATGTATCTGGTATCTCTCACAGTATAATAATACAATAGAGTCATGATAATAGAGCATTAGAGCAATTACAAGGATAACCCTGATTAAAAAGTTAAGACAAAGTTTCATACTTCTAAATGTCTTGAAGGATGAAACTACATGAGTTTTCATAGCCTACTGTTATATTACACAGACAAACCCAGTTGGTCAGATCAACATTTTTCTGATGCAATGATGATGCAAAGCACACATTGAGCAGTCTTGCTTCACATTGAAGACTGGAAAAAAAGAGGACCACATTTTTATGCATTTAATGACACATTTATGCATTTAATGACACATTTAAAGATGCTTTCTGGAACCCTTAGTTCTAAAGGTTCTGCTTCAAAGACAAAATCTGTCCCTCACAGTTGTTCTCTCACTGTCTGTGCTTTACCCCCTTCCCACACCCTGTAGCAAAGGGTTCCTCAAAGATCGTCTTTCTGCTTTACATGACCCATTGGAGCCAAAAGTTTACCTCGAAAAACCCTAGTCAACCTTGTAAGCTACTGTCTGAGAAGTCTGAGAATTTCTCTCATTTTTTCTGTATTTCCTGTATTTCCTGTTAGCCTAATGCAGAATAAAAATAACACCTCCTAGTGGCCAAGACATAAAAATAGCAAAGCTCCATGAGATCACCATGTGGGATTTAGAAATATATGTAATATTAATTACAATAACAACAGTATGTACATCAAACCTACATCAAAGTACATTAAACCGCCAAAAATGTATTTTCCAGTATCAGTATTTCCRTTTTCAGGCTATTTTCCTGAGATAATAGATTCAACTGTTCAACACTTACAGCCAAATGATTAATACCCCGGGTATTCCCGAGAACACATTCTGGAAAGTCTATAGATTGAGTGGTCACTTTATTAAGTACAACCCACTTTGCASCTGGAACAGCGTGAATTCAAAACTGTTGATGCAACTGGGAAAGGAGATACACTGTTCAAGTTGGAATTATTAAAAAACACTTATGGAACTTTTCTGAGTTACAAAAGACCATCACAGACTGTGCTGTCATTTTGTACATTCTAAAGTTCAAACAAACAGTAAGAAAATAACATAATACTTCTCTGCATGCTTTAGTGTCTAGCAAGCCAAGACCACGGGACTTGGTGTATGTAGGAGCAATTTATTCTTTGTGAATAGGGTGGTGAACCTAATAAAGTGTCAACTGAGTATAGCTATCACAAACAATTCCTTTTGAGCAGTGTCTGTCTGTTATACGTTTGATCAATGAGTATAATGGTAAATCTGATCCCCAAGGTCCTCATAGGCTCACTTGGATATATAGAGTTGGAGGTAAATWAAAAAAAAGATGAAACTAGGACATTAAAACACTGGCAGAATTCTTTCATCCACATCCATTCACATACAATATGTATTTTAAAGTATAAATACCCTTCTAAGACCACTGTCTTTCTGGACGTTTTAAAAGGTTTGCAAATAMTTCTTTCTGCAAGGAATATGATTTGAAAGGGATATGGTAATACCTATGTAGGTGACATAGTTTCAACACTGGTATAATGTGTGGTAGTTGCACACCTCCCTGCTGAATTATGTAGAGCTGATTTGGGCCAGCTGATCTTTTTTGTCATGATCTTTTCTGAAAGAACACATTTTCACATAYGCTTTATGCTAGCAGTTTAAGAGAGAAAGAGAGCAAATAGCATAGGGACAACCTGGTTGAAGTCCTAGTCTTTAATGGTTAGTGCCAGTGGATTGCAGAGGGGTTCACATACAGTTCAGAGGCAAATCATAATGTATACATTTAGCCCAAAAACCAAACATGTACCATCTACTTCTTATATTAGTGCTTTTGTTTGTTATCCACCCTCTGGTATCGCCCAATACGAATGCTAGTTATATACAGTATATACGTATGTTATGGTTCACTCTTAGTTTTCATTATCTCCACTGTGGAATGTCCATGTTGATCCTCTTGGTTGTCTTGGTCCTCTTGATCCATCCACCTGTCTTTTTTGTTAGTCAGGCCTGACCCCTTCATCCCATAGTTTTTCCCTGTAATCTATTTTAATACGACTGAAGATGCAGCATTTTCTGCCAGGCCCCTTCTAATAGGGTATAACAGACTCGTTAGAACTTTGACCGCACGCCCTCTAGACGGACTACATGCCCTCTATCAAATCAAAACTGGAATTTTTCCTCAAAACAAAGGTTGTAAAASTATGCTAGACATTTATTGAATAAATCATACCTAGTTTAATGTTTCTGTGACAAACGGTGAAATAGTTATTGATTTATACAGCTTTAAATGGCATTTGATAGATTTTATGCATTTCTATCAAGTCAAAACTGGAATTTTTCCTCAAAACAAAGGTTGTAAAACTATGCTAGACATTTATAGAATAAACCATATCTAGTTTTATGTTTCTGTGACAATCAATGAATTAGTTATTTTAAATGGCTTTTGGCAAATGTCTGATGAATGTCTATTGAAAGTCCGAATGTGTGAATATAAAACCAACTTTACCTCGGTATCATATCCTTACTGCTCCAACTGTGTCCCTGGACCCAGGCTGTCAATGACTGATCCCTCACCAACACGACAACATAACAGGCTATTAGCGTTCTAATTTGTCCAACTACGAAATACACCTCCCTGAATCATCTATTTGCCACTTACCACGTGAAAGCGATGATATATTATGTCATTATATGTCTGAAATCCTCTGCAAATGTCAAATGTGTCTCGCTCACACACTGGCATCCAAGCAAGTGAGTTCATTCAACGGGGATACTATCGTATTGCCTGATACCATACATTGAACATAGAAGTGTAGATTACAATTTATATACAACAGAACAATGTAAATTAATGTATACATTTGGGAAATATTGATTTATGGATGTCATTACCATATTTTACATAGATTTTTGAATAGTTTTTCTTTTTAATATTCGTGATTTGTTCAGGCATTGCAATGGCAGCTATTTGGATTATTTACTTGAGGTTGCTAGCAGCAATGAAATCGTCGTTCATATAGCTAACGTTAGCTACCCTAYTGAGTAAAATACGTCCAGGGAAGGAGGTTGTAGCAGAGAGGACATGGCTGGGTCTCAAGGATTCTCAACACTATGCGAAAATTCGAATGAAGTGTTTCTAGACGTCGCGAAATTGTTGATCACCTATGCCGACAACATTCTTAGGTAATAATGTATTTGTGCTTGAATGTAAGCGGAAAATATTGCCTAGCTAACTTTGCTAGTTAGCTTATGATGCTAGCTTCCTTACTAACTAGCTTAGATTCTTTAGCTCATAGCTAGACATTATGCAATGTCATCTTGTTGAAAAGAAAATGGAAATATGAGGCGACTACAAGCTACTGAAACGGGAAAAGCTGTCATCCGCTTGAGTCGCGAGCACTTGTTACATTGTAYCGGCATTTATTTTTCTCTTGGAAACGATTGTAACAAATGAACTACTTGTCTCTAGCTCAACTTTATCTCATGCAGCTGCTGAGTAACGTATGAAAATTGCTTTAAAGGAACTCCAAGACCTGCCTGTTCTTTATACCGACATAACATACAATGCCTTGCAAAAATATTCAGACCCCTTGCCTGTTGGATTTCATCACAATTTATTTTTAAATTGAAAAAATAATTGTCATCGACACAATCATGTCTAAGTGGATTTCATTTTATTTTAATAAAATGTAATAAATAAAATATAGTCGTATTCAGCTCCCTAAGTCGATACGTGTTAGAAAAACATTTAGCATCGATTACAGCTGTCTTGGGTAGCTGCAAAATGCAGAATTTGCTCCTCCATTCCCTTGTTGGTAAAATTGTAATTGTTCGCCTAATTTCAGTTTGACAAAACAATGTATAGTGTAGATAATCATTGTACCATCTCTAAACCGCTGTGAAATATATTTGCAATAACCTAAAATATTGTATTTTCTGCTTTATTTAAGATAGTGTACAAAACCGAAAGTAACATACTGACCGCTCCCATTGCGTGCGCAAGCGTTGCAAAATAAATGWACACATGCATGTTATTCAATCATTGCGCCAACGAGCGTCTGCGTTGCCAAGCGCTAAATGCGTTACCAAGCGCTAAAACAGAAGTCAGTTCTATTTGTGACACGTTGTGCAAGTCCTGCCTCTCCCATCTCCACATTGGTTATACCCACTTGGGTGATTGAAAGATGAACTGAGGTTGGTTGTTGTGGTAATACTATGAAAGTTAGATTCCATTCGCCATATAAATTAGTGATCACGACACGCAGGTTGAAATATCAAAAACTCTGACCCAATTATAGTAATTTAGGGACAAGTCAAAAAGCACTAAACATTTTTGGCAATTTAGCTAGCTAGCTTGCAGTTGCTAGTTAATTTGTCCTATTTAGTTAGCTTGCTGTTGCTAGCTAATTTGTCCTGGGATGTAAATGTTTAGTTGTTGTTTTACCTGAAATGCACAAGGTCCTCTACTCTGACAATTAATCCACACATAAAACAGTCAACCGAATCGTTTCTAGTCATCTCTCCACCTTCCAGGCTTTTTCTTCTTTGAAATTTATATGGCGTTAGATGCCAAACTTTTATAGTATTACCACGACGACCAACCGACCTCAGTTTGTCTTTCAATCATATCTGCTTCTATAAACCAATGAGGAGATGGGAGAGGCAGGACTTCGTCACAAATAAAACTGACTTCTATTTTAGCGCTTGGCAACGCAGATGCTTGTTGGCGCGTGCGAGCGAGCAGTGTGGGTGCAATGATTGAATAACATGTATGTGTACATTTTATTTTTGCAACATGACGCGAGCGGTGTGTGTGAGATGCAAAACAATTGTGATCATAGAAATAGAACCCTTAAAACAGATCTACCACTTTCTTTCAATGAGTGACAGATCTATAACTAATTTCTATGTTAATTTGGTCGGTCCTCCAAAAAGTTARGTATTGCAGCTTTAAAGTTATGGGAGTTGTCTTGAGTCTTTTTGGGGTAAATCTCTACTCGCTTTGCACACCTGGATTGTGCAATATTTGCCAATTTTTATTATTTTCAAAATTATTCAAGGTCTGTCAAGCTGTTGTGGGATCATGGCTACACAGCAATTGTCATGTCTTGTCATAGATTTTAAAGCAGACTTGCCAAAACTGTAACTTGGCCACTCCAGAACGTTCACTGTCTTCTTGGTAAGCAACTCCAGTGTAGATTTGGCCTTGTATTGTAGGTTGTCCTGCTGAAAGGTGAATTCCTCTCCCAGTGACTGGTGTATGGCAGACTGACTGAAGCAGGTTTTCCTCTAGCATTTTGCCTGTGCTTAGATCCATCCCATTTCTTTTTATTCTGGAAAAACTCCCCATTATTTCCCAATGTCAAGCATACCATACCATGATTCAGCCACCACCATGCTTGAAAATAAGGAGGCAGTTACTCAATGATGTGTTGGCTTTGCCCCAATCATAAGGCTTTACATTTAGGCCAAATTATGTATTCCTTTGCTGTGTTTTTGTTGTTGTTGCAGTATTACTTTAGTGCCTTGTTGCATACAAGATGCATGTTTTGGAATATTTTTATTCTGTATATTTCTATTATTTNTATTTATACATATATTTGTTTGCCTTCACCTCCCTTATCTCACCTCACTTGCTCACATTGTATATAGACTTATTTTTTTTTTCACTGTATTATTGACTATATGTTTGTTTTACTCCATGTGTAACTATGTGTTGTTGTATGTGTCGAACTGCTTTGCTTTATCTTGGCCAGGTCGCAATTGTAAATGAGAACGTGTTCTCAATTTGCCTACCTGGTTAAATAAAGGTTAAATAAATAAAAATAAATAAAAATTGGTTATACCCACTTGGGTGATTGAAAGATGAACTGAGGTTGGTTGTTGTGGTAATACTATGAAAGTTAGATTCCATTCGCCATATAAATTAGCGATCACGACACGCAGGTTGAAATATCAAAAACTCTGACCCAATTATAGTAATTTAGGGACAAGTCAAAAAGCACTAAACATTTTTGGCAATTTAGCTAGCTAGCTTGCAGTTGCTAGTTAATTTGTCCTATTTAGTTAGCTTGCTGTTGCTAGCTAATTTGTCCTGGGATGTAAATGTTTAGTTGTTGTTTTACCTGAAATGCACAAGGTCCTCTACTCTGACAATTAATCCACACATAAAACAGTCAACCGAATCGTTTCTAGTCATCTCTCCACCTTCCAGGCTTTTTCTTCTTTGAAATTTATATGGCGTTAGATGCCAAACTTTTATAGTATTACCACGACGACCAACCGACCTCAGTTTGTCTTTCAATCATATCTGCTTCTATAAACCAATGAGGAGATGGGAGAGGCAGGACTTCGTCACAAATAAAACTGACTTCTATTTTAGCGCTTGGCAACGCAGATGCTTGTTGGCGCGTGCGAGCGAGCAGTGTGGGTGCAATGATTGAATAACATGTATGTGTACATTTTATTTTTGCAACATGACGCGAGCGGTGTGTGTGAGATGCAAAACAATTGTGATCATAGAAATAGAACCCTTAAAACAGATCTACCACTTTCTTTCAATGAGTGACAGATCTATAACTAATTTCTATGTTAATTTGGTCGGTCCTCCAAAAAGTTARGTATTGCAGCTTTAAAGTTATGGGAGTTGTCTTGAGTCTTTTTGGGGTAAATCTCTACTCGCTTTGCACACCTGGATTGTGCAATATTTGCCAATTTTTATTATTTTCAAAATTATTCAAGGTCTGTCAAGCTGTTGTGGGATCATGGCTACACAGCAATTGTCATGTCTTGTCATAGATTTTAAAGCAGACTTGCCAAAACTGTAACTTGGCCACTCCAGAACGTTCACTGTCTTCTTGGTAAGCAACTCCAGTGTAGATTTGGCCTTGTATTGTAGGTTGTCCTGCTGAAAGGTGAATTCCTCTCCCAGTGACTGGTGTATGGCAGACTGACTGAAGCAGGTTTTCCTCTAGCATTTTGCCTGTGCTTAGATCCATCCCATTTCTTTTTATTCTGGAAAAACTCCCCATTATTTCCCAATGTCAAGCATACCATACCATGATTCAGCCACCACCATGCTTGAAAATAAGGAGGCAGTTACTCAATGATGTGTTGGCTTTGCCCCAATCATAAGGCTTTACATTTAGGCCAAATTATGTATTCCTTTGCTGTGTTTTTGTTGTTGTTGCAGTATTACTTTAGTGCCTTGTTGCATACAAGATGCATGTTTTGGAATATTTTTATTCTGTATATTTCTATTATTTTCACTCTGTCATTTAGGTTATTATTGTGGAGTTTCTACAATGTTGTTCCACCCTCATTTTTCTCCCATCACAGCCATTGAACTCTAGCCATTTTAAAATCAAGAATGACCTCATGGTATTTTGTTAATTTAACCTTCATTTAACTAGGCAAGTCAGATAAGAACAAATTCTTATTTACAATGACTGCCTACCCCACCCAACTCTGGGCCAATTGTGCGCTGCCCTATGGGACTCCCAATCACGACTGGTTGTGATGCAGCCTGGAATCGAACCAGGGTGTCTGTAGTGACGCCTCTAGCACTGAGATGCAGTGCCTTAGACCGCTGCACCACTCGGGAGCCCATGGTAACATCCCTGAGCAGTTTCATTCCTGTCCTGCAGCTCAGTTCAGAAGGACAACTATCCTTGCTGTGTCTGGGTGGTTGAATACATAAACAAAAGCATAATTATTATCTTGACCATGCTTAAGGAGATATTCAATGTCTGATTTTGTTTTTAAAGTTAACATTTTTAAAAACTTTTCCCCCTTTTTCTCCCCGGGATTTCGTGGTATCCAATTGGTAGTTAGTCTTGTCTCATCGCTGCAACTCCCATACGAACTCGGGAGAGGCGAAGGTCGAGAGCCATGTGTCCTCCGAAACATGACCCAACCAAGCTGCACTGCTTCTTGACACAATGCCCGCTTAACCCGGAAGTCAGCTACACCAACTTGTCGGAGGAATCGCCGTACACCTGTTGACGTGCATGCGCCCGGCCGGCCACAGGAGTCGCTAGAGCGCGATGGGACAAGGATATCCCTGCCAGCCAAACCCTCCCCTAACCCGGACGACACTGGGCCAATTGTGTGCCGCCCCATGGGTCTCCCGGTCGCGGCCAGCTACGACAGAGACTGAACTCGAACCAGGATCTATAGTGGCACAGCTAGCAACTGCGATGTAGTGCCTTAGACCACTGCGGCGCTCAGGAGGCCCTGATTTGTTATTATTACCCATCTACCAATCACTGCCCTTTTTGATGCTTTTGAAAAGCTCCCTGATCTTTGTAGTTAAATTCAATACTTGACTGAGAGACCTGACAGATGTTGTATGTATGGGGGACAGAGGAAGGGTTAGTCATTCAAAAATGTCAACCCGTATTATTTCACACTGAGTCCATATGATTTGTTCAGCCAAATTYTATTCCTGTGCTAATTTAGGCTTGCCTAAACAGAAGGGCTGAATAGTTATGCAACAAATTCAAAATTTTAATTCATCTTTAAAAAAAATAGTTTTTCTTCCACTGACAGAGTATTTTGTGTGGATTGACAAATTACAAATAAATCCATTTTAATCCCACTTTGCATCACAAAAAGTTAAGAAATTCACYGGGTCTGAATACTTTTGCAAGGCACTGTGCATCCAATACATTTTCACTAGCTAAGATATTTGTGAATGTCCTTGCAGGAATCCCAATGAAGGCAAATACAGGTCTATTCGAATAGGGAACCCTACATTTTCTGCCAAACTCCTTCCTATCAGAGGGGCAGTGGAGTGCCTCTTTGAGATGGGCTTTGAGGAGGTAGGCTACTGTTGTCATCCTTATTCTAAAAACACACTGATTGAATGTAATTGAAATGTCAAGAAAGATGTATGCATGACTGCCTTTGAAAAGTTCTACATAAGTAAACATGCCAGAAGCCTAGATGCATGTCTTTTGGGATGCATTTTTATCTGGATGTCTCCCTCTCTCCTCAGGCTGAAACTCACCTGGTGTTCCCCAAGTCTGCCTCTGTGGACCAGCTGAGGAGAATCCGGGAGTCCATCGCTGCAGAAAGGGATCAGAGACTGGATGTGGGTCAGCCCCAACAGTCTCCTGTGACAGCAAGTGCCACTGCCCTAGCCTCAGCTCCAGCCTCGGCAGCAGCCCAGGGTCCACCTGTTACTGCCAGCCTGGCAGCTAGACAAACCCCTGCTGCACAAGCACCCTCCTTGGTAAAGCTTGAGTCTTGTGTGATAATTTCTCTCCGATACACTTTTGTATTTTTTATTTGTATTTTATTAGGACCCCGTTAGCTGTTGCAAAAGTAGCATATCCTCCTGGGGTCCAAACACAACATGAAACATAATACAGAACATCATTAGACAAGAACAGCTCAAGGACAGAACTACATACATTTTCTTACTTTGTCAGTAAACAATTGCATCCCTTCAATTGAACTCTCATCTCTCTCTCACCCSCCCTCTCTCCCTTTTTAATCTATCTCCCTCCCTCTGTTTCTGTTCATCAGGAAAGCAGTATGATCTTCCTGACCACCCTCCAGTCTAACTTCCAGCATGTGATGGAGTATGAGAACTCAGAGCTACAGCAGAAAGCTTTAGGTGTTATACCACACCAGCAGCTGACCACCACAGCCAAGGAGAAACTACAGCAGGCCAAGCAGGCCGATCCAGGTAACACCAACCCCGTAGTTCAGAGTTCCTATTCAGGTTTAACCTCGTTCCCATTCTCAATTGCTATTGTCAGTTGGCAGATGAGATGAATTCCGGCTAAACCAGTTCTACTGTGCTTTATAAACGCTGGGTGGATTGCAACAAAGATGTTGAACTTTACATGGTGCACCGTGTTGGTACAATTTTTCTTAAAATAAGCTTGATTGCAATGAAAAACTCACAACAACAAACCAGTGATTTGGCTGATCTTCAGGGGTGCAAACTAGTCACCTTTCGGAAAATAGGTGACGTACGTGATTTGTTTAGATCCAATGAGAAGTTTGGGGGTGGGGGGGCTTTGGCTGACTACTGGCTGTATGTGAACGAGTGATACGCATTTGGAGCAATACTGGATGTATCCAAGGCTTAGCTAATCGTTCACGTAACAGAATGCAGCACGTGACTGAAGAGAGAAGAGACAACCAATTTGCTAGTTACAACAGCATCAGTGCTCGCTCTGGAAAGAGCGTGGAGCGGTAAATCTGTGGCCAATGATGGTTGCAATTGAGATCAGCCGTGCGGCTAATTTTAGCACTTATTGTTGGTTTAACGAGACATTACCTTGTTTTAGTAAGATGGCCAATATTAGCTGCAATAGGCGTAGTAGTAATAATAATAATAATAATAATTAAAACGACAAGAACACTTGCTACCTCACTCCACACAGAAGGTGCATGAATAAAGGAGCAAACTCTTCAGAGCTTGTAATCAAACAGTTGATGTTTATTGTATTTCTGGATGTCCATGAACTTTAAAGACATTTGTTCTTGCTTTGACCTTATTCCTTTCTCTCTCCGGTCTTCAGATTGCAACCTGAGTGAAGAGGACCTACTGGTGCTGGAACTGCTCCGCTGGTTTAAAGGGGAGTTCTTCTCCTGGGTGGACTGCCTGCCGTGCAACCACTGTGGGGGTCCAACCCAGTCCTCAGGCCCACTGGCCCCTTCTACAGACGACCTTCGATGGGGAGCCCAGAGGGTAGAGAACCATCACTGTCAGGCCTGTAACCACTCTACCAGGTTCCCCAGGTGGGTTCAAAGAGTCAGTGTTTTCTCTATCATTATATATCCCACCTGTTTCAAAGATGAGCTGGAACATGGTCCTATGTGGCCAGTTGGTAGGACCGTGGTGCTAACAATTCCAAGGTCGTAGGTTCAATTTCTGCAGGGATTATTATTAAAAATGTATGCACTCACTACTGTATGTCACATTGGATAAAACATCTGCTAAGGTACAAATTAAGACATCACTCTCCTCCGTGTGCAGGTACAACAACCCTGAGAAGTTGCTGGAAACCAGGAGAGGGCGCTGTGGGGAGTGGGCCAACTGTTTCACCCTGTGCTGCAGAGCCCTGGACCTGGAGGCCAGGTATATCTGGGATAACACAGGTACTGTAACACTCTATTCATTCATGTTAAAGCACAGAAGCTGTTACAGAGGCTCTACTAATTAAGACTGGTTCAGGAGGGGATCTCTCGACATGTTCCTGTTCTGTGTTAGTGTGACTGCTTTCCCATTCTCTGCTACTTTCCCTGGAGAGGTTTATTGACTACATGGAGCAATTGGCTCCGTGGCGGTTTATCCTATTCTATTCTCAACTATTTCTAACTGGCCATAACTGTGCATCTCCGCAAATACTGTATGGCAGATATGTCGTTAATATGTTATCCTGTTCCTTGTCCTGTCCCAGACCACGTGTGGACGGAGGTGTACTCTGCCTCTCAGCACCGCTGGCTGCACTGTGACTCCTGTGAGAACGCCTGTGACAAACCTTTGCTCTATGAGATTGGCTGGGGGAAGAAACTAGACTATGTTCTTGCTTTCTCCAAGGACCAGGTGAGGAACACACTCGCTCTCACACAGAATGTACATTTTGAAGGTGCCGGAGAGAGTAGTTGGCGTTTCCCACTGAAAATGCCTTGTTCAAACACAACGCAATAGTGAGCATTCACTTAGGCCCAATCTGTTAAAGTATGAAGAGATGCTTTACCTAATCTCTTCACCCATGCTTAGCTTGATTACACACACTTCAGAATCAAATGAGTCAATAAGTCTCTAGCTGTGGCTTGTAGAGTTTTCAGGATGTTAGGAGTATGTTGATGTGCTGCAGGTGGTGGATGTGACCTGGAGGTATTCCTGTAAGCACCCAGAGGTCCTGTCCAGACGGAACAAGGTCCAGGAGCCCTGGCTGCTATACACCATCAACGGGCTCAATGCTGTGGTAGGTTCACCTCAGACCTCCACCACTTTTTAACCTCATATATTCATCACCAAACCCGTGTCTACWTATGTGTAAACGAATATAGTGCTTCACGTGTTATGAGCATATATGTTATGCAATTTGTGTAGAGAGACCTCTCATCTGGTGAGGTAGATTGTAAACATACAAGCAACAGCCCCTCATCCATGTTGTTCAGGGTTTGTCTATAGAGGCACCAGTCACTTTACCCAGAGCCTGATAACATTCCTGTGTGTTCATCTGTAGAGGGTAGAGCTCAGTCACCCATCACTTTTCTGTATTCATGTCCAGAGGCAGCAGTCCCTGAGCTCTGAGAGGAAGAAGGAGCTGTTAGAGAGACTCCTAGTGGAGCTGGTGGAGTTTATATCTCCTAAGACACCCAAACAGGGTGAGCTGGGAGGACGCAACTCTGGCTCCCTGGCCTGGAGGAATGCCCGCGGCGAAACAAGACCAGGGACTACCCCATCGGTGAGCTATACAGCTGTGTTACTGAGTCAAATAACTTGTTACTTCCTTGCATCTTTGTGGACCCACTGGGACCACCGATACGAAAATGTATGCATGCATGACTATAGTCGCTTTGGGTAGAAGTATCTGCTAAATGGCGTTGTTATTAATAATAATAACTGTAATGGTCCTTTGAGTCAGATAGGAACAATTGTCTTGTAACAATGGGGGAAACGTCTCTTTTTAAATGAATGTATTTGTGTTTCTCTCTCTACCAGGCTGCTGCAGCAGAGTTTGTGTTTGTTCCGACTGAGAAGGAGAAGAGTGGGAGAGTATTCCATCTGCGGTACAACTCCACCAAGGATCACTACTGCAGGGTGTCCAATGACAGTGAGGACATCCAGGGCTGGGACAAGACTTTGTGGAGGAAAGAGTCTGTCTTCAGGAAGCTGGAGAATGACTGGCAGATGGTTAGTTTTTATCCATGATATATCATAAAAGACAAGCTGCAATGCTCTTATTGATTCAATCTAGTTCTTATATTGACACATCAATGGGATACTTTGTTGCTTTTCTGTCTTTTTAATATTGGTCAGTCTTTGATCGTTAATTCAAGGGCATTACTTTTTTGCAGAACCAATAATAAAGAAGTTGCCTTTATCAATATATCCTAACTTTGGATATGTTSCTTCTATAAGATGTATGTATCGCAACTGTAAATGTTTCCATATTTATGCTGTCTTTTTCCTGTCAGTAAATGCGCTCTGTCCTGTCAGGTATATCTAGCTCGTACAGAGGGCTCATCGTCAGGGAAGATCAGTTGGAAGTTGGACTGTGCTCCTGTAAGGATGAAGATAAAGACCGTCTCAGTCAGAGCATGCAGCCAGACGTTTCACTCTGGAACCGTCCGCTGGGGTCTGCAGTCTGGACAGAACACCACAGAGTTCTCAGGAGGTTGATGGATGATTGATAGATTTGTCTGGTTTATGTGACCCATCCCTTTCACGATTAAGTTGAAGCCTTTTTTCAAATTAACTTGAAGTGCTAATTGTATACTTAGTGATTTGTAAATGTAAAACGGATATATTATGATTTGATTATCAGGTATGCTTTGCTTGTGCACTTAAATTATATATTTTTCTTCTTTATCCTGCATAACAATGGCTAAATGTTTTGTCATGTTTTTGAACACCCAGATGGGGAGATGCATTTGCTTCAGGGCCTTTCGGGATCCTCTGAGTTGGTCGTGGAGGCGGAGCTAGCCGGAGGAGAGGGCGAGTCGTCATGGCAACACTCCCAGCTGTTCCGGCGGAGTTTGAATGAGCCGGAGGAATCCTCGTTGGAAATCTTCGTCGAGATGGAGGAGGAGGATGCTTGATGATGGAGACTGCATTCGATGGCGATCGCTCTGAGCAAGGCGCTGCTACGTTAATCTTCATCGCGTAATGAGTAGTTATATTTGGGATGCAACATGCTGTATAGATCAGTGATTCTTCTCAGTGCCTTGCTCAAGATCAGGGGAGTCAAACTCATTCCATGGAGGGCCTAGTGTCTGCTTTTTTTTCTTCTTTCAATTAAGACTTGGACAACCAGGTGAGGGAAGTTCCTTARTAATTAGTGACCTTAATTCAGCAATGAAGTACAAGGGAGGCGRGAAAATCCACAGACATACTGCTCTCCGTGGAATGAGATGGACACATGCTCAATATGATCACCTTGAATACACCGACTCTGTACATAGTCATGTATAGTATATTCATATGCGTCCTGGCGCTTATGAGACAAATGACGGGTTAGTAGTTTGGTGATGATGATGGTTGTGGGTACAGGATGGATGGTCGGTCAAGTAGTCCAATAATCCTTTGGGATCTGTGTGTCTTGAATCAATAATCTTATATTGATTACAGATCTTGTAATGATGCTGGTTGGATATTTACTGCCAGGAATGTAGCAAGACCCAGACCCAGCTTCTGTATGACACAAAAGCCTCTTATCTAGACTGTCTCTGCCCAATGAGGAGTAACTTAATCCTCTTGGACCCCTTGGGAGCATATGGTGTCCAACATGGCTTTCCACCTTAAAGGGGACTATGGATCAATATGGCCTGGCTGCAACCCCCTGCCATAACAAGGTTCTGGCTCCTGGACATAGGAATATGACCTATGAGCCTGAAGTCCATCTGATTTGGATTTTCCACTTGTCTTTTGAAGAAAGCAATATAATATCTGTGTGTAATTGTTGTATGTAATGTTGAATGGACCCCAGAAAGCAATGTAACTATTGATAGGTTTTGATGTCTGTATCCACTTATGGTTATGGATATACAGGTATTCTATATTTTATTTGTGGTGAATGCATGATGAAGACCTTTGTTAAAATATTTTAACTACAACTACCTTGCAGAAATATGAAAAGTGTTAAAATATGTCAATTGTGCAATCGGTATAATAAAGAATACATTTTTTTGATTAACTGGTTTCATGCAGTCTATGGACAACATGGGTTCCTAAGTAAGAAAAAGTAGTACGGTCGGTGTTTCTACTACCACCTACTGGTTAGAAATTTCAAGTACATGATGGGACATGTTATTTTTTTTTCTTCCATTGGCTGAAGTACCGGCTCCTCGAAAAGCGAGCACCGGATTGGTGGGTTCCGCTGTGGGGGATTGTCGCCTTGCGGATGGTGGAACCTGACGGAGGCAGGCGGCGGTGTTATTATTTGTGAATGAACATTTTGGTATTGATTTACAGCCGTATTTTAAAGTCATTTTATTTATACAGTATTTCAATTTATTTTGTACTACATTACATTTTGTGGAACTATTTAACGTCTGGATTTTGTACAGTAATTTATACACATCGGCAAGTAGCACGCAAGCGTTGACGATTTCAGGCCTAGTTCTAACCACCGCTCGTCGATTTTAACAATAGCCGCGCTACAGTCCCCCATCTTGAACTATTTTGACAGACATTTTATACTTGTACTGACACAGAAAATAACCGAATGGGGTCCGTTAACTGAAAGCATTCCTGAGTTTATGGACTATATTGTATGCCGGACTTTTCAGTATTTTATCTGCTTAGTAGCATCACTCAAATTTAGGGAAACAAAAGGAAGATGTCCAACGGCGCAGCAGGAAGTGGGGGTCTGACTTGGGTGGTAAGTTACTATTTTGTTATGTTGCATTACTGGACATGTTTGCTTTATCGATTCAGCTAGCGTTGATCATTTTGCTGGGATGCACGAGAGAAATTCCCCAGTTTCAAGAGCTGGATATTTGTAAAATGGCCAGTGATAACTAAACAGCAGCTAATACATTCCTTTAAACTATCATGCGCCTATTCAAGATGGGCCATGATTTGGGATATTCATTTAGCTACGATTGCCCGACACATACAATCACAGATTGGTCCACCAACGTCAGATACATTGTTTTCTTTTATCATGTCATTCGGCAACATTGCTTTTTTGTGAGTGAGCCACTTGGCCAATGGCAATGCCCCAAGAAGTTCTTTGTTGCAATACACGTCAAGTGTGATTGATAGTCAGTTTGCATATTTTACATGCACGCCGTTTGAATATAGAATCTTGAAGGTGTCTCAAATACCGTTATTCGTAGGTAGCCTAATCTATATATATAAAAAAAAATTATGCGAAATATACCTTAAATGTATTTGCACGACATTTGGTCAGCTAACGTTAGCTTTAGCAGCGACCAGCCCGTAGATACGGCAGCACAATTTGGGACCTGTGTAAAGCTAGCCACAAGGATTAGCCACAATAGTGGAATTTGCGGTTTTCCTTCTAAATAAAAGTCCCCCATTTGAAAGTGATTCAAACGGATATATAGTGGAATCGTGACATATTTGGACTAGATAATGCTAAACAAAAGACATTAGTTAATTTGACAAAAATCTGTTGAAATCATACTGTGGATGTATTAGACCTTAGAATTGCATCGGGGGCATACTTGCATGCACTTGCATGCACTGTAGAGCCTAACCTATGGATTTTGCACCCATGAAATGGGGTATTGGCCTGACACTCACAGAACACAACTGTCTCTGGTAAGTTAAAATGTATTTATGCATATCGGGTAGGGTGGGAAAGCCACAGATCCATTTCGGATCAGGTACAACTTTTTGGACCCTTGAAGACCTCTAGCTTAAAGCAATGAGTGATGTATTTGAAGGGCAGCGGTGCATTTTGAACCCACAACCTCTGTTTTTCAATTGGTTCTTCAGAACAGCACCGGTCTGTTTAATTGAACATTGTATTATGTTTTTTGGGTCTGATTGCAGCTTTGTTTTCTATTTTAAAAAAGTTAGAAAATAAAATGGTGACAATTTTCAAATAAATGTCACACCAAAAATGAGCGTAAACAACATATTGGGCCATATTATCAAGCTGGTGTGTTATTTAGCAATAAGCAATTATCACCTGTAACCCAACTGATGCAGTATAGTTGCTATAAATAAATAGATGGGGTTGCCCATCTGTATTTGTGCTAATCATTAGCTAGATTTATATATTTTTTTATTTAACCAGGCAAGTCAGTTAAGAACAAATTCTTAATTACAATGACGGCCTAGGAACAGTGGGTTAACTGCCTTGTTCAGGGGCAGAACGACAGATTTTTACCTTGTCAGCTCGGGGATTCAATCTAGCAACCTTTCGGTTACTGGCCCAACGCTCTAACCACTAGGCTACCTGCCGATCAGTGCCTCCCAAACGTTTTCAGTCTTGGCCCCTTCATCATGGGGGAAGTAAGGAGGATAGGTTGCTGCTGGTCAGAGTCTGAGACAGGCATGCTGCCTCTGACTGGGGAGAGAAACAGGCTAGCTTGAGCCTACTGCCTGAGGTTCAGAGAAACAGCCCTAATGTAATTATGTGGTTTACTGGAACCCAGTTTCAAAGTTTATAATACTTCCAAAGTTGACCCTGAACTCACAAAATTGAGCCCAATTTAACAGTGACCAATAATCACTTGTTTTTACCAATAATCACTTGTTTTTCACGCCGTCACTTCGCAATCGAAACCTTCTCCATTTAAAAAATATTATTTTCTAATTAATTCTTATTTATGCTTATGAATTTACCATGTTAAATATGATTGTACATCTCCATTTATTACAAGTTAGCTCAGAGAATTAAGTGTTTTAAGAGAGTGGAGAGAAAGAGGCGTTATTGGGCAACTTTTTTCCCTTCACAAAAGAACAGCCTCTGAGGACCGGACAAAACCAAGCATAATTGGTGGTGGGGGGATCCAATCATAAAATGAAGAATAGAGTAGTACTGTGTAGTTTAAAGCCACAGAAGGCCAGTAGCTAAGGTGGGAAAATAATTTCCAATTCATCAAGATCATCATGGTACACTACCGGTCAAATGTTTTTTAGGTTTTCTATTTTACTATTTTAGTAAACATTTTTTTTTACTATTTTACTACATTGCAGAATAATAGTGAAGACATCAAAACTATGAAATAACACATATGGAATCATGTAGTAACCAAAAAAGTGTTAAACAAATCAAAATATATTTGAGATTCTTAAAATAATCACCCTTTGCCTTGATGACAGCTTTGCACACTCTTGGCATTCTCTCAACCAGCTTCACCTGGAATGCTTTTCCAACAGTCTTGAAGGAGTTCCCACATATGCTGAGCACTTGTTGGCTGCTTTTCTTTTGCTCTGCACTCTGACTCATCCCAAACCATCTTAATTTGGTTGAGGTCGGGGGATTGTAGATGCAGCACTCCATCACTCTCCTTCTTGGTCAAATAGCCCTTACACAGCCTGGAGGTGTGATGGGTCATTGTCCTGTTGAAAAACAAATGATAGTCCCACTAAGCCCAAACCAGATGGGATGGCGTATCGCTGCAGAATGCTGTGGTGCCTTGAGTTCTAAATAAATCCCAGTGTCACCAGCAAAGCACCCCCACACCATAACACCTCCTCCTCCATGCTTCATGGTGGGAAATACACATGCGGAGATCCTCCGTTCACCTACTCTGCGTCTCACAAAGACACTATGGTTGGAACCAAAAATCTCCAATTTGGACTCCACACCAAAGGACAGATTTCCACCAGTCTAATGTCCATTGCTCGTGTTTCTTGTCCCAAGCAAGTCTCTTCTTTTTATTGGTGTCCTTTAGTAGTGGTTTCTTTGCAGCAATTCAACCATGAAGGCTTGATTCACACAGTTGATTGATTCTGCATTGTTGGGAAAGGGCTCGTAAGTAAATATTACACGCTATAGTCCACACTTGTTTTTATTCGGCGCATGTGACAAATAAAATTTGATTTTGATTTGTGCGGTGCGTATAAGTATGCCCCCTCCCCCCAATGCAATTCTAAAGTATAATTTATCCAAAGAGTTTTTACTTTTGTTTTGTCAAATTTACAAATTATTATATTTTGTTGAATTTATAACAATATTCCGTCCTTGTTTAGCATGATCTAGTGCAAATATGGCATGATTCCACTTTGTATCAGTTTGAATCACTTTCGATGGGGGACCTCTATTTTGAAGGCAAAGTGCAAATTCCACTATTGTGGCGAATCCTTATTGTGGCTAGCTTCACACAGGTCAATTTGGGTGCCACTGGCAGCAGATAGACAATGGAGCAGCTGGCTGTCTGATAGAAGATGCGATAATGAGGTCATGCAGAATTCTTTGTGTGTTTGAGCAACCAAGATTAGGTTCTTAGCAGACCTAATATATAATACTCTCAAGATAAATTTTTTGTACATATCTTGTCAATGCAAATATCCCAGAGTGGTGGACTGTCGTGAGCTAAATGGCTGCTTTCGCTTGATAATCTGATTATGACTTGCTGTGAGAGTTGGTAAACCATATATCATATGGAGTGAACTGTCTTGGGTCCTCTGTTTGTTACTAATAGGCTGATGAGAATTGTGAGGGTCTGTTGCTCAGATACCTCCCCATAGAGAAATGTAAACAGATCTCAGGGGCCACAGGTGACAGGGACTGCATTTTACTCAACCACTGTGTTTGTTAGTGCACAGTAGATTATTTGCTTAGTCTATTGCCTGCTCAACGGCTCTGGATCAATTGTATACATACATTACCACAACAATACCGTTTAGAGTTCCCTATGCTTGAAACATTTACATTTTTATTTGATAAAGTTTGCTCCTCAGGCTCAGTCACTTTTTGGCCTCTCCTTGGGTGCAGTCCTATGTATTTAACAATGAGATCTACTGCCTTAACCAATGGTGTCTACTGTGGGTGTGTGCCGGGCAATTAGCCTAACCAAGTAAACCTTCCAAGTTCCAACCAACCCACTAATCAACCAACCAACCAAAGCGTAAAGGAGCATTGACGGAAACATTTGAGGTTACACTGGACTAGTAGGATTTAGACCAGGGGTGTCAAACTCATTCCATGGAGGGCTGAGTGTCTGCCGGTTTTAGTTTTTTCTTTCAGTTAATACCTAGACAACCAGGTGTGGGGAGTTCCTTACTAATTAGTGACCTTAATTCATCAATCAACTACAAGGGAGGAGCAAAAACCTGCAGACCCTTGGCCCTCCGTGGAATGAATTTGGATGGTCTGTCTAAGTCCCGTGTCAAACAATCAAATTCAAACAAAACGGCTACTGCTGTGCCTTAGTTCTTGCAGTGCCTGCAGACACAGAGTTCAATAATTTATCTCTAGTGTAATTTTTAACAAAGTTGTGCACATGTGTCTAATACCAGACCCTCTTTGATAAGAAGAATGCTGCCAAAAAGAGGGAGGAGGAGGCAGCAGCGGCGGCGAACGGCAGGGGCGATGGGGGCAAGCCCGAGGGAGGAGGTGGAGGAGCCAAGAAGAAGGGAGGAGAGAAGATGTCAGTGGAGAGGGTGTACCAGAAGAAGACCCAGCTGGAACACATCCTACTGAGGCCTGACACCTACATCGGCTCTGTGGAACCTGTCACCCAGGTGGGTTCGGTTTCTTCATGACTGTAGATGTCTAGCTTGTGTTCAGGAGGGTGCAAAAGAAAACAAAATTGTGAATATTTTTTTTCACTCCTGTTTTGCCAAATTAACTTTACTCATATTCTACACCAGTGGTTCCCAAACGGAGGGGTTCGGCTTTAAACTTACTCTTGAAAATTGTAATAGGTGAATGCACAAGGTGTCATTTTGAAATTGGGTAGTGAATCATCAGCTCCTCTTGTCATGTTAGTCATTGCAGACCTTAGACAGCTATTTATAACTTGTCAGAAATGTGCAGATACACTAGCCCATGTCAGCTAACGTTTTGTTATTTAGGTTTCTTTGCCCATAGATATTGTTGTAATTTTCTTGTCARTCAAATATCACATGAATACACATTAGACATGGCAAAGTTTATAGAATTGAAAGAAAATTTGCTTTAAAACTGCTAAATGTTCTTTGCACCCCATGACAAAATGTGTAGAATTGCAGGAAATAAGCTTCAAACCTGCAAAATAGACATTCCACATGCTGGAAGGGGGGCCCGKGTGAAACAGTTTGGGAACCCCTGTTCTACACAACTTTAGTCACAACAACATCCAGTTCTATAGATATATCTAACAGAGAAATCTGGTGTTGCTCTTTGTTGTTGTTGCGTAGTCAAGTATTATGAATGGTTGATCAATAGACGTATCTATTTCAACCCTTTCAGCAAATGTGGGTTTTCGATGAAGACCTTGGGATGAATCTACGAGAAATCACCTACGTCCCTGGATTATACAAAATCTTTGATGAAATTCTTGGTAAGTCTATTTATCAGGGTATTTTAAAGCAGAACATACACAGGTAACAAGGTGGTCATTATGAACTAGCCATAGCACTCAGTTAATTGTTATTAGGCTGTTATTAATCAGTTATTATCAGTTTATATCAGGCCCAGTTATTACTGTGATGGCCTCTGATGGACATTGCCTCAAGATCGGCAGGTAGGGGCCTCCCGAGTGGCGCAGCGTTCTAAGGCACTGTATCGCAGTGCTAGAGGCGTTACTACAGACCCTGGTTCATTCCCAGGCTGTGCCACAACCGGACGTGGCCGGGAGTCCCATAGGACGGCACACAATTGGCCCAGCTTCGTCCAGGTTGGGAGGGTTTGGCCTTGTTGCGGGCTTGGTACCTGCAGGCTGACCCCGGTCACCAGTTGAACAGTGTTTCCTCTGACACATTAGTGCGGCTGGCTTCTAGGTTAAGCTGGCAGGTGTTAAGGAGCGTGGTTAGGCGGGTCATGTTTCGGAGGACGTATGACTCGACCTTCGCCTCTCCTGAGCCCGTGTTGAAGCGATGAGACAAGATCGGAATTAGGAAGAAAAAGGGGGTAAAAAAAAGAAGCGGCAGGTAGCCTAATAATTAGCCAAAATGTCGCTGGATCGAATCCCCGACCAGACTAGGGTCTCTGGATAAGAGCGGCTGCTAATTGACTAAAATGTAAATGTAAGAGAACATAAAAATCTCAATTGTTTGACGTAGATTCTATTTTAGGCATACTTTGCTATGTCAGTCGACCAGTCTAAATTTGACATTTGATTCATTTTAGCAGACACTTTTTTATCCAAACAGACGTACATACAGTCAATCTATTGTTGTAGGTAGGATGATAATATTTTTGTACACCAGTGACTGGAGATGAAAACCAGATTCTAGCTAGGCTTAATATCTGGTCCAACAATACCTCTGAAACATCTATTAGATGTAACCTGTTGTGTAGAGGAGCTAGCTTGTCCTTGTGTGTTCTGTGTCCCTCTCCTCGCTCCTACTCCTCATGTAGTAATTTGTCTGGAATGAAGAGCCGTCTGAGGAAATCTTTTATTGGTTGTCAGTCGCACACTGATTAAGGCAAGCGGCAGTAGAATCCAGCGCTAGTCTGGCTTATGTGTTTGGCTGACTGGCACACATGGTGTACAACCAATTATTGTACCGGAAAATGTTAGGCTTATGCATTGATTAAAAGATGAATACCCCTGTCCTGTAACAGTACGTTTATACCAGGCAGTACCTTGAGCGATCAAACTCCTGGAACTCGGTCATATGCAATGGAAGGAGACATGAGAAGACATCAAGTTTTTTTGGTCCGCACACTGTGCTCATTTAGCTGTTTTATAGTGGTGATAAGGTAATGACAGCCGTCTGTCCTCGTTGCTCAAATATTCACTAGTTCCTACCACGTCTCTGTAATTACTGACTAGACATAACTCACACAGGGTCAGTCACACAATGTCACATTACAACCAAAGCAAAGGCTTTATAATGCAAACCGTATAACACACAGGAGACTTGATTGAGGCTATTTGACTTTTCAATCTGTTTTCAGTATGAGAGACTTGCTGTGTTGAAAGGATGTGGTTTTGGATTTTATTGGCCAGACAACATTTAGGCTATTGATTCTCAAGTGTGTCTAAAGCTCTTGATGAAAATGCCAGTACCAAGTATCTTTTCGATAGTTTCTATCAACACAATTGAATCCCTGCAGTGTACTACTTTTCATGTGAACATGATTTTCTCTACTCCACAGTCAACGCGGCCGACAACAAACAACGGGATAAGAGCATGTCGACCATAAAGATCTCCATTGATCCGTAAGTACACATGACCAGTAAGCAGTTGTCAATCATTAGTCAAGTCCAAAAACCGTACTGTGCATGTGGCTTAGGTAGGCACAGCAGCTTCTATCTGATGCAGCTGTCATGAATCCGTCATTATCATAAGTTCTGTTTAACAGTCCTGTTTTGTTTCGGCAAAGCCCTCAGCTCGTGCGTAGGAGTCAAATCATTTGAGCATAGCAGCGCCACCTCAAAAGAAATGCGCAGTGCATGCTGCCTAGGTAGGTGCAGCCGCTTCCCTTCATTGGAAAACAATGGCTCGCCCATTGCCATTTTTGCTGTTAGAATGTGAAAGCCCTTTCAAGCATCACTTTGAGGTAGTTGAGTGAGTGGCTGTTTAGACGATTAAAAAAATAAATGTAACATGATGCTTTCACTCTTTAATGCCATCAGATTGTCATGCTGCCTGGGTCTCTAGACTTCTTGCCGTTAAATGATTGATATTTTAGCGGCATTAGGTGGAAATGGTTCTGGTTGACCAATAAAATAAAACCCAATAGCCTTATAAATATACAGTYCCTTCAGAAAGTATTCCTACCCCATGACTTATTCCACATTTAGTTACTTTACAGCGTAAAGTAAGTAGTAGATTAAATGCATGTTTTTTTCTCACCCATCTACACACAATACCCAATAATGACAAAGGTAATTTATTTTTTATTTTTATGCAAATTTATTTAAAAAAATGTAATACATAAATATCTTATTTACATAACTATTCACACTTCTTTACAGCTGTGAGTGTTTCTGGGTAAGACCTTACACTATTTACAATATTTGCCCATTATTCTTTTAACAAATTCTTCAAGCTCTTTCAAATTGGTTGTTGATCATTGCTAGACAACTATTTTCAAGTCATTCTGTAGATTTTCAAGCAGATTTAAGTTAAAACTGTAACTCGGCCACTCAGGAACATTTACTGTCTTCTCGGTAAGCAACTCCAGTTTATATTTGGCTTTGTGTTTTCGGTTATTGTCCAGCTGAAAGGTGAATTAATCTACCAGTTTCTGGTGGAAAGCAACCACTATGCTTCAAAATAAATATGGAGAGTGGTACTTAGTAATGTATTGTATTGGAAATTCACTGCTCGACTGGGGGACCTTACAGATAATTGTATGTGTGGGTACAGAAATTAGGTAGTCATTAAAAAATTATGTTAAACACTATTTTTGCACACAGAGTGAGTCCATGCAACTTATTTTGTGACTTGTTAAGCATATTTTTACTCCTAAACTAATTTAGGCTTGCTGTAATAAAGGAGTTGAATACTTAATAGCTCAAGACATTTCAGCTTTWAATTTTTCATGAATTTGTAAGATTTCAAAAAACATTATTCCACTTTGACATAATGGGGTATTGTGTGTGTAGGCCAGTGACAAACACATCTACATTTAATACATTTTAAATTCAGGCTGAAATGCAACAAAATTTGAAAAAGTCCAGGTGTGTGAATACGTTCTGAYGGCACTGTATCAAGGCATGASGATTTTTCTGTGGGAGGATGTCTTTGAAAATGCAGAGCATCCATTTTGTTGAAGTGATCTGATGCCTGTGTGGTGTGTGTGTGTGTATGTTTGTGTTAAAGTCTGCATTGTGCATGGTTCAGCTGAGTATTTAGCTGTAGGTTGATCCGTGGCACAGTTGTTGGTGGCCTTGGTAGTTAGCTAACAGCAAGGGGTTTTAGTGGAGGGGTTTAGGGAGAACAGAGTGAAGACGTGGAGGAGAGAAGCGCCAGAGGAGAAAGAGATGAGAGGGGAGCGGTGGAGAAGGAGAGGAGAGGTAAGATAAGAGAGAAGAGGAGATGGAAGAGAGGAAGGAGGGTGTGTGGGAGATAACAGGACAATGGAGAGGAGAGAGACATGGAGGTACTGTGGAGGCTGATTAGATCTCTGGGAGAAGAGAGACAGGAGGTACTGTGAGGGCTGATAGATCTCTGGAAGAGAATGAAGGGAGGTACTGTGGATGCTGTAGATCGGTCTGGAGAGAGAGAGACAGGGAGTACTGTGGAGGCTGATAGATCTCTTGGGTAGAGATCAGAGAGAGAGACAGGGGTACTTGTGGAGGCTGAATGATCTCTGGGTAGAGAGAGGAGAGACAGGGAGTACTGTGGAGGCTGATAGATCTCTGGGTAGAGAGAGAGAGACAGGGAGGTACTGAGAGGCTGATAGATCTCTGGGTAGAGAGAGAGAGAGAGACAGGAGTACTGTGAGGCTGATAGATCTCTGGGTAGAGAGGAAGAGACAGGATGGTACTGTAGAGGCTGATAGATCTCTGGGTAGAGAGGAGAGAACAGGAGGTACTGTAGAGGCTGATAGATCTCTGGGTAGAGAGAGAGAGAAGAGACAGGAGGTACTGTAGAGGCTGATAGATCTCTGGGTAGATGAGGAGAGAGACAGGGAGGTACTGTAGAGGCTGATAGATCTCTGGGTTAGAGAGAGAGAACAGGAGGTACGTAGAGGCTGATAGATCTCTGGGTAGAGGAGAGAAGACAGGAGTACTGTGAGGCTGTAGATCTCTGGGGAGAGAGAAGACAGGTGGTACTGTGGGGCTGATAGAATCTCTGGTAGAGAGAGAGACAGGGTGGTACTGTGGAGGCTGATAGATCTCTGGGTAGAGAGAGAGAACAGGGTGGTACTGTGGAGGCTGATAGATTTCTGGGTAGAGAGAGAGACAGGGTGTGACTGTGAGAGGCTGATAGATCTCTGGGTAGAGAGAGAGGACAGGGTGGTACTGTGGAGGCTGATAGATCTCTGGAGAGAGAGAGACAGGGTGTACTGTGGAGGCTGATAGATCTGCTGGATGAGAAGAGACAGGTGGTTACTGTGGGAGCTGATAGATCTCTGGGGTAGAGAGAGAGAAAGGTGTTCTGTGAGAGGCTGATAGATCTCTGGGTAGAGAGAGAGACAGGGTGGTACTGTGGAGGCTGATAGATCTCTGGATAGAGAGAGAGACAGGGTGGTACTGTGGAGGCTGATAGATCTCTGGGTAGGTCTTAATGAACAGTCAGTTCTGGAATTCAGGGAGCTCATTTAACATGCTGTTCACCTACGGCACGAAAACCACAGCAATCTGCCGAACGCACACGCATTCCTCTGGGGCTTCTGTCTCCACACACAGAGAGAGAAAGAGCAGACCGCTTAGCACCAGTGTCCTTCAGCAGAGCTCCCAGTCTTCTCCCTATAAGGCCCTGTCATATCTCTCATCTTATGCACTCAGGACATGCGTTGGGAGTCCAGAACTCCCTAATGATTATCAGGTCGCTAATTGCCTGGTACTCAGTGCTCGATTGTCCCTCTAACCACTCAATGCAAATGTTATTGAAAATCACATCAAACGCATCATCAAAACAGTATGTGCGTTTAAAACTCACCTCACTGTGATCAATTTGAAGAAAGGAGTTCAACAATGGGTTGAAACTGAGTGGATACATGCTCATTGTGGATGTTGTTTCAAAGCCTAAAGGTGTCCACATGCTTCCCAGTTGAAACAGTTCAGAAGAGTTTGTGCATATATTATGACAACATTTTGTGATGTTTTTGTTCGTTTCGGAATTCGGTGAGGGGTTTGTCAGTTGTTCGGGGGCACAATTTTTTTTCTTGAGGCAAGTCACTGAGGCCGTCATTGTAAATAGGAATTTGTTCTTAAAACTGACTTGCCTAGTTAAATAAAAGTTCAATAAAAAAAGTCTACACCCCTTCGTCGGTGATAGGTCAACAGTAAGGATTCTTCAGGAAAGTCTTTCTTGTCATTCAATGAGAGACTTGTTTTCATGCACATTGTTTGGTACAGTATTTCCAAATAAAACATCTTAGTGAGATGTAAAATTGCGCAACTAAGATCTTCTTGACAAAAACGTCAGAATTAATGACATTTACTGAGTTATCTTAGATTAATTCTGACTAGTTTGAGGAAGTGTATACTGGTTACGGCGTCTCAAAATGGACAAACGGTACTATTTCCGCTTATTTCTCTTTTTTCAAGCGAATGTCTTTTAAGGGAGTATGCGAGCACACTCGTTCGCTTAGCCAACTTCAGCTAGCCGCCAGCCGAACTAAAGCATGCTGACACCTTTACACAACGAAATGAACAGCACTTTATAAGGTGACGATTAATTCAAAACCTCCATATGCATATTAGTGTGTATGCATACGCATAGAACTATATATGAGCCCAAGCCCGAAAAAAATAAATCTATATACTAAAATAATTGTTTTGCCGTTATACAATACATAGCCTACTGCATATAATGCACGACTGACACATTACCTTTAGCTACGGAATATCTCACCACCACCATCTCCTCCCCTCTCTCCTTCATTCCTTTCTGTGTGCAGAGAGGGATTGTCAACACTTGAAATATGTTTTGTTGTGAAAACATGTTACTATTGATGTTCCCGAACAGATTTCACTTGGTTTCCCAAATTAAGCACTGAGTAGCTACAGGAACCTAGTTGGAGAGCCTAGGACATAGAGAGTTTGGTCAGAATATCACCTGTAGCTCAGCAGCCTCCTCAAACAGGGGCTGATGTTTAGAGTGAAATAACCAGAGTAGCCTACCCGGTATGAGTGAAAAACAATCCAGTGGGAAAAACAAACCTGCGGGAAAGTGGCCTCCATTCGCTTTTCGAGTGCATACGGATAACTCTAAGTCTAATGTATAAGGCCTGTTTCAAATGATCACTTTTACTCTCAACCTAGCCACTTCATATTCGCACTCACTCCAGAATGGGCAAAGTATCCTTTCTATTTCATTCAGCTAAGTTCAATTATATTCTTCTTACTATAAAATCAGATAATATAAAATAATGGCATTGGACCAGTGGAGTCTCCTCAGAGGAGGTAGTGGAGGACCATCCATAGTGAATTTCATAAAAATAATGAAACATTAAAAAAGTTATCCTTTTAGTTAAAACTATACTAAATATATTAACAATATATTCAGCACTCTGTAGGATAGCACCATGGTGTAGCCAGAGGACAGCTAACTTCTGTCCTCCTCTGGGTACATTGAATTGAACCTAGGAGGCTCATGGTTCTCAGCCCCTTCCGTAGACTTACACAGTAATTATGACAACTTCCGGAGGACGTCCTCCAACCTATCAGAGCTGTTGCAGCATTTATTTTTATTTTTTATTTAATCATTATTTAACTAGGCAAGTCAGTTAAGAACAAATTCTAATTTACAATGAAGGTCTACCAGAAGGCAAAAGGCCTCCTGCGGGGACGGGAGCAGGGATTACATAAAAAAATCAAAAATAATAGTACAAAACACGCATCACGGCAAGAGAGACACCACAACACTACATAAAGAGAGACCTAAGACAACTAGCATGAACTGACATGTTGTCCACCCAATCATAGGATCAGAGAATGGATCTTGTACTGAAAGCATAAGCTAAAGCTAGCTTGCATAACTGCAGTGCATAACATGTGGTGAGTAATTGACTCATCTAAATGGAAATACGTAATGGTTATTCAAGTTGGGTCATGATGCTTCTGTCTGTCCTGTGAAGTTCTTTGGCATGCATTGTTTATCCCTCCTTGTTTATTCCTCCACGTTTATTCCTCCGTTCATCCTCCTCTCTTCCTTCAGTGAGTCCAACACCGTCACCATCTGGAACAATGGTAAAGGCATCCCCGTGGTGGAACACAAAGATGAGAAGATGTATGTTCCCGCTCTCATCTTCGGACACCTCCTCACCTCCAGTAACTACGACGACGAGCAGAAGAAAGTCACAGGTGACAAAATCATTCTGAAAACGAGAATCTAATTTATTTATTATTGTCCATTTGTGTAACACCATTTCATATGGTTTCGATAAAGCTTCAGACAGAACATCCAACCTAAACCATTTTTACTGTCTGCTTTTATGATCTCAACTGAATAGTTTTGTGGTACCCCTTGCAGTGCTTAGTAACACAACACTGGAATGAGTGAATGACTATAGCTCTTCAAGGACAATCTCTCCATAGATGAAAGCATGTCTCCCTTCTGTTTTCCTGCTAGGTGGAAGGAACGGGTACGGTGCTAAACTCTGCAATATCTTCAGCACAAAGTTTACAGTGGAAACTGCCTGTAAAGAGTACAAACACAGCTTCAAACAGGTACAGACAACGAGAAAGCACAGTGTGATTGACATCTGTTGTTTGGTCAACCTTGAAAATAACGTTCTTCAAACAGCTGAACTCCAATTGATGTTTTGTAGGAGTACAGTATGTAAGGGGGTGAGTATGAGTTGATTTGCACTGTCGGGGGTGGTCTCCCAGGATTTTTATGGTGATATTGTAGGAGTCTATATAGTTTTGGGGAATTTCGGTTATTTCTCGTAAGCCAGATGGTTGTTGTCTTTGTGGTTTGTCCTACAATTGTCACTTTCAATGAAATGACTCATATAGTGATAGTGATAGTTTGTTCAATCAGTTTCACAAGGCTTTTTATTAACTCGTATCTCTTTGATGGAATTTCACCATTCACAATATTTAATTCTAGTTTTCTTTACATGTGAAGAATGTAGTGCATTTCATGACAATCTCTGTCCCCTTCTTTCTCTCTCTTTTCCCCTCTTTTTCTCGCCCCCTCTTTCTCTCTCCCTCCTTAGACCTGGCAGAACAACATGGGGAAGACGAGCGACCCCAAGATCAAGTTCTTTGACGGGGACGACTTCACGTGCGTGACCTTCCAGCCGGACCTGTCCAAGTTCAAGATGGAGAAGCTGGACAAGGACATCGTGGCTCTGCTCACCAAGAGGGCTTACGACATTGCTGGCTCCTGCAAGGGCGTCAAAGTCATGCTCAACGGGAAGAAACTCCCTGTAAGTCTCCCTACCCCATGTAACCGCACATAGTAAGATGGGCTGTCCCATATACACAGACTATATGCTGTACATAAGGTGCCAAGTCTTGGAAGACCCTGGGCAGAATGTTTTGACTTGAAATAAAACAGCTCATTTCACTACACCTGTTTCAATACAATGTCATTTGCTAATAACCTTTCCAGTACCAGAGCCACTATCCAGACCCGGTTTAGGCTCCTCTCACCTGTCCTCGTCCTCCCAGGTGACTGGGTTCCGCAGCTATGTGGACCTGTACGTGAAGGACAAGCTGGATGAGGTGGGCGTAGCCCTAAAGGTGGTCAACGAGTCCATCAACGAGCGTTGGGAGGTGTGTCTCACCATGAGTGAGAAGGGATTCCAACAGATCAGCTTCGTCAACAGTATCGCCACCACCAAGGTAACATCCCCTCAGGGAATTATGTTGTTATTTACCAGAAATCTACCCTTTGATTTAGAAAACTATGACTTGACCAATCTAGGAATAATGGACAGAAATGAAGTGCCATTTGCATGTGTAAATATACTGGGTTGAGTGTGCATCTTAATGGTATTCACATCTCGGAGTATGACTTAAAACATGTCTGATGTGGTAGAAAGTGATTCATGTACTACACTGCTTGTTTTGTGTCATTCAGGGTGGCAGACACATTGATTACGTGGTGGACCAGATCGTAGCCAAGCTGATAGAAGTGGTGAAGAAGAAGAACAAAGCTGGTGTCTCAGTCAAACCCTTCCAGGTTAGTTATTGCCATCTTATTACTGTGTTATTACTGTCATGTTACTACAATAGTGTTACTAGTGATTACATTCTTAGTACACTGGTATAGGAGCAACCTAATGTAAAGTTTGGTCAATCTTAATGCTTTGTTTTTCTCTCCATCAGGTGAAGAACCACATCTGGGTGTTTGTGAATGCGTTGATCGAGAACCCGACCTTTGACTCCCAGACCAAGGAGAACATGACCCTCCAAACCAAGAGCTTTGGTTCTAAGTGTCCTCTGTCTGAGAAGTTCATCAGAGCGGTAAGGAGATTCTTCTTCTTAAATTACTTTTCTTTACCACAATGAAATATCACTACCTCCTTCATGTATACATCCTATGTTGTGCATTTACTCTACATACACTGTTTCCTTACTGAGAAAGTAAAGTTATTTAGATTTAATTGATATCATATGATCCTAAAATCTGTTCCATGTCCTCTTGTGTTCTCAGTTCACCTGGAGTATTAAACAATGATATATATCATATTCAATTCTTTATTTTGTCTGCAGGCGACTAACTGTGGCATTGTGGAGAGTATCCTGAACTGGGTGAAGTTCAAGGCCCAGACACAACTCAACAAGAAGTGTTCTTCAGTGAAGTACAGCAAGATTAAAGGCATCCCCAAGCTGGACGACGCCAACGATGCCGGTAAGACAACCACAACTACTCTGCCCTGCTATGTTCCTAATCTACTTATCCACCAAGAGGGCCTATTTTACCAAATGTTTATATTGACACTAGTTGAAGATATTTAATTAGGCTGGGGGAACAGAGCTAGGCAGTTGGGCCCCACCCCACTTATAAAACATTAGGGGAACACTGTTTCCCCTCCCTCATTGTCGTCACACGTCATCAGAGTGAGCAGTTGAACACTGTATGCTGGAAAACACCCTGTTTGTTATTTTTGATTAAAACTAAACCGCTGTTAATTGAATAAGAATACCAAACTTGTTTTTGCGTGGATTCTGCGACGTGTTTAGCTTTTAACAGCTAGAAAACACCGCTAACCAAACAACAGTGCTAGGTGGCTGTATTAGAGACACCAGTTGTCGTCGTGGGAAAGGCGCATTGTTAAAAACTTTTGAAAAACAGTAAAGAGCCAACCTGGATACTAAGAAGATCCTGAGGGAAATCGACGAGTACCAACAGCTTTAAGCTATGGAGGAACAACATACTCCATCATGGAAAGATCCGACTACCTCACAAAATAACTTTAACCCGACCAAAAAAAAGAAAAACAGATGAATCTACAGACGTGGATGATTTACTCTACCTTTGAAGTAGAGGCTAGTGCTCTGGCTGGAATCCATGCAACACTGGAAAAGTTGTGTGAGGAGGTAGCAGGGCTAAGGGGGTTTGGCCAGAGTAAAATTCTCACGCTCCAAGGAGAGAACAAGGCACTCACAGCCAAGGTAAAAATCCACAATTCTAAAACGGATTGTCTACTCCATTTTACACTTCCTCTAGAGACTGTAAACAAGGTGGCTTTCCACTGTGTACACAGACTTGGAGCTCGGAGCGACAAGAACAAGGGTCCCTGGCCGATTATTGCAAAATTTAAACACTACCAACAAAAGGAACTGATCAAAAGCAGGGGAAGGGAGCTTAAAGGGACCAAATTTGATCTCAATGACCAGTTTCCAAGGGAGATAAACGAACATCGCAAGAGACTGTATCCGGTACAGAGGCAACAGAGGGAGAGGGGTAAGCGTGCCTTTCTCATTGTGGACAAACTCTTTATAGATGGACAGCTATTCCGAGACAGCTCCGTAACACCATGGCTGTACTAAATTCTACAGGGACTTCAGGTTACGAAAAAAAGAAAGTATGGGAACTGTAAAAATATCTGAACACTATGAAGTGGATATAAACACACACATACTCAATTACATGCTCACTTACACATACGGACTTATACATACACACACACATCTGATCTCGCTCTCCTCTCTCACTCTCTCTTTTCTCTTCTCTCTCTCTCTCTTTTCTCTTCTCTCTCTCTCTATTGTCGAGCACTGTTCTATAATTGAATATGTTTCTTGTTTGTCCATCTTTTCTATGTATTTGTCTACATGTTTACAACAAGCAAGGGAAAGATATCAGAATGGAGACATTTGGGAATAATAACATATTGTACAGGATAAATTTGTATTGTAGTGAAGCCGTCTCCAGAGTAATGCAAGGTCTCTTTCATGATCATGTGAAACGTCAATTGCTGTGGAAATGCTGGGATGTGTTTTTCAATGATGTTAAAGGTAATTATGATGCAGCTATGACGGTGATACGATATGGATTACAATTATCATCATGAATATTAAGGTTATACGCACTACATGTTACACACATAGACACTCAACCATGCAAATTGGCTGAGTTATTATTTATTTGGACAGCACACATTATAATCTTACACTTATACAGACATCGTATACACTCTCACTAAATCACATCCAATATCATACACATCAACCTACTCAGATTTACTACACACATAATATCATCTCAATTTTCTAACATCTGTTGCATTGGCTCACAGGCAAACAGGCAAGGGAATAAAACATATATTGCTAGAACCTATTTCTTGAATTGTAAATATCAGACACTTGAAAGCTCTAGTTTTGATACCTCATAATACCTCTGATGGCAGTAACTTTACAGGCACTAATTATGGACAATTTAGACTGAGAATAGTATCTAGTTATGGTAAGAGGTGAAATAAGTATAGCCAGTTARAATTGTAACGGTTTAGCAGATTATAAAAAAAGATCAGTCTTTGTGGCTAAAAGAAAAGGAATATAACATATATTGTTTACAGGAAACTCACTCTACATCCTTAGATGAAGTTGCGTGGAAAAGGAATTGGGTGGTGAAATAATTTTCTGTCATGGACAYAGGAACTCAAAAAGTGTGATGATATTAATTAACAKAAATTTCGATCTGAATGTGCAAATAGTTAGGAATGATTCGCAAGGAAGGTGGATTTTTTAAAATATGAAAGTGGACGAAAAAGATTTGGCTCATTAATCTATATGGTCCAAATCAGGATGATCCATACTTCTTCAAAAATATTTATACAAATTTATTGAACTTACAGGCAACAAATGATCAAATCATTATGGTAGGAGACTATAACACAGTGTTAAGTACCTCAATGGACCGTAAAGGAAATCACTCTACAAACTCATCACACCGTGTCCTTAACGAAATTACAAATATTATGGACACATTAGAAATAGTGGATATTTGGAGTTTAAAAAAACTCTGACCTAGTGAGATATACATGGAGGAGACTTAATTCTCTCTTTCTCTCTTGCATCAAAGGTTAAAAAAGTTTTAATAGGAGACAGAATGCGATCAGATCATCATCTAATTGGCCTTCACATAACTCTTATAGGGTTTCCACGTGGATGGAGATATTGGAAATTTAATCAAAGTTTACTGGAGGACAACTTATTTTTAACTGAGACAAAATCATTTATAACTGAATTTTTCCAGTATATTATAGGAACAGCAAATCCACTTATTGTTTGGGATACCTTTAAATGTACCTTCAGAGGTCAGTCAATTCAATATTCATCAATAATAAAAAAGCAGTTTCTGGCTAAAGAGACAAGACTAACAAGGGAAATCCATGAACTAATAGTAGATAGCAATAAAAAGGATACTACAGAGATACAAAATAAGTTAGAGGAAAAACAAAAAGAACTTGAGGAACTTATTCAAGAACAATCTAATGTAATCTATTACAAAAATAAAGCAAACTGGATGGAATATGGAGAAAAATGCACAAAATTATTCCTGAATCTCCAACACAGGAACGCTAACAAAAATAATTTGCAGAAACTCATTACTGAAGACGGAGTCATCTATGATTCCTGAAATGATATTTTAAAAGAGGAAGCTAAATATTTTAAGCAGATGTTCTCTTTTCCATCTCATCCTCTCCCACTGAATGAAGATTACGGTAAGGAATTCTTTCCAAATAATAAAAAAAATTGAAAATTAACAAATGTACAGAAAGATCAGTGCGAAGGCCAAATTACAGAGGAAGAACTTTTTGAGGCTATTAAATCTGGAAAACCCCCAGGGATTGATGGCATACCGGTAGAGGTACAGTTGAAGTCGGAAGTTTACATACACTTTGGTTGGAGTCATTAAAACTCGTTTTTCAATCACTCCACAAATTTCTTGTTAACAAACTATAGTTTTGGCAAGTCGGTTAGGACATCGACTTTGTGCAAGACACAAGTAATTTTTCCAACAATTGTTTACAGACAGATTATTTCACTTATCATTCACTGTATCACAATTCCAGTGGTTCAGAAGTTTACATACACTAACTTGACTGTGCCTTCAAACAGCTTGAAAATTCCAGAAAATTGTCATGGTTTTAGAAGCTTCTGATAGGCTAATTGACATAATTTGAGTCAATTGGAGGTGTACCTGTGGATGTATTTCAAGGCCTACCATCAAACTCAGTTCCTCTTTGCTTGACATCATGGGAAAATCAAAAGAAATCAGCCAAGACCTCCACAAGTCTGGTTCATCCCTGGGAGCAATTTCCAAACGCCTGAAGGTACCACGTTCATCTGTACAAACAATAGCACGCAAGTATAAACACCATGGGACCACGCAGCCATCATACCGCTCAGGAAGGAGAAGCGTTCTGTCTCCTAGAGATGAACGTACTTTGGTGCGAAAAGTGCAAATCAATCCCAGAACAACAGCAAAGGACCGTGTGAAGATGCTGGAGGAAACAGGTACAAAGGTATCTATATCCACAGTAAAACAAGTCCTATATCGACATAACCTGAAATGCTGCTCAGCAAGGAAGAAGTCACTGCTCCAAAACCGCCATAAAAAAGCCAGACTACYGTTTGCAACTGCACATGGGGACAAAGATTGTACTTTTTGGAGAAATGTCTTCTGGTCTGATGAYAAAAAAAATAGAACTGTTTGGCCATAATGACCATCATTATGTTTGGAGGAAAAATGGGGAGGCTTGCAAGCCGAAGAACACCATCCCAACCGTGAAGCACGGGGGTGGCAGCATCATGTTGTGGGGGTGCTTTGCTGTGGGAGGGACTGGTGCACTTCACAAAATAGATGTCATCATGAGGCAGAAAAATTATGTGGATATGAAGAAACATCTCAAGACATCAGTCAGGAAGTTAAAGCTTGGTCGCAAATGGGTCTTCCAAATGGACAATGACCCCAAGCATACTTCCAAAGTTGTATCAAAATGGCTTAAGGACAACAAAGTCAAGGTATTGGAGTGGCCATCACAAAGCCCTGACCTCAATCCTATAGAAACTTTGTGGACAGAACTGAAAAAGTGTGTGCGAGCAAGGAGGCCTCAACCTGACTCAGTTACACCAGCTCTGTCAGGAGGAATGGGACAAAATTCACCCAACTTATTGTGGGAAACTTGTGGAAGGCTACCTGAAATGTTTGACCCAAGTTAAACAATTTAAAGGCAATGCTATCAAATATTAATTGAGTGTATGTAAACTTCTGAGCCACTGGGAATGTGATGAAAGTAATAAAAGCTGAAATAAATCATTCTCTCTACTATTATTCTGACATTTCACATTCTTAAAATAAAGTGGTGATCCTAACTGGCCTAAAACAGGGAATTTTTACTTGGATTAAATGTCAGGAATTGTGAAAAACTGAGTTTAAATGTATTTGGCTAAGGTGTATGTAAACTCCCGACTTCAACTGTATATCAATCCTTTTTTGATATACTAAAAGCTCCATTGTTAGATTGTTTTAACTACTCCTATAGAAATGGTTGTCTGTCAGGTACTTAGCAGGAAGGTCTGATTTCACAATTATTAAAACAAGACCCAGATGGCAAATATAAAGGTCCGTCTATTAAAAAAAAACCTGGAGGCCCCTTACACGTCAATGTTGTGATGCAAAAATACTTGTGAAATGCATAGCACTCCGAATTAAAAGGGTTTAACCAGGTATTGTTCATCCTGATCAGACAGGTTTTTTACATGGACGATACATTGGAGATAATATACGACAACTACTAGAAATAATAGAACATCATGAAACATATAAGAAGCCAGGCCTGGTATTTATAGTGGATTTTGAAAAGTCATTTGATAAAGTAAGACTGGATTTTATTTATAAATGCCTGGATTTTTTTCGATTTTGGTAATTCTCTTATAAAATGGGTAAAAGTGGGTATAGCAACCCCAGGTGTAAAATAGTAGATAGCGGCTGCTTCTCCGAGAGTTTGGAATTGTTAAGAGAAGTTAAGGATGTCTGCTGTCACCATATCTATTCGTTATGGCCATCGAAATTCTACCTATTAAAATGAGATCCAATAACAACATTATAGGATTAGAAATCCAAGGCTTAAAAACGAAAGTGTCCATGTATGCCGACGACTCAAGTATTATATTAAGTTCGCAAGCTAGTTCCCTGCAATGTCTCATTGAAGATCTAGATAACTTTTCTGGACTCTGGACTAAAACCTAATTATGATTAGTGTACAATATTACGTATTGGATCTTTAAAAAATCCAACTTTTACATTACCCTGCAGTTTTCCTATAAAATGGGCTGATGGTGAAGTAGACAAACTTGGTATTCATATCACAAAATATATAAATAAGCTCTCAACAATGAATTTCAATAGAAAACTAAAAATAGACAAGATCCTGCAACCATGGAGAGGTAAATACCTGTCTATTTATGGAAAAATMGCCCTGATTAACTCCTTAGGCATATCTCAGTTTACTCTGCTGCCTACTCCTGATGATTCGTTTTTTAAATCATATGAGCAAAAAATATTTTGCATTATCTGGGATACTAAACCAGACAAAATAAAGCGTACCTATCTATATAATGAATATGAATTGGGTGGGTTGAGAGTATTACATATAAAAGCACTAAACCTCTCTCTAAAAACTTCACTTATCAAAAGTTTTACTTGAACCCTAAATGGTTCTCAAGTAGATTACTAAGAAAAGCTCATTGTTTAAAAATGGCCTTTTTGCCTTTATGCAGATTGCCATGTCTCATTTTCTCTCTTTTTCAAACAAGCATTGCAGAGCTGGCTACAATTTTACATTTCATCCCCCTGAAAAGATAGAACAAATATTATGGCTGAACTCAAATGTGCTGGTTGATGAAATAACTGTATTTATGGGAAAGATGTTTGAAAAGGGTATTTTGTTCTTAAATGATATTGTAAATTGGAATYGTAGAGTTATGTCTTTCATGGAGTTATCAGAATTGTACGGGAAGGTCTGCTCATTCCAAGAGTACAAACAATTGATTACAGCATTAACCCAAAAATGGAGGAGGCAGGTGGCAGCGGGAGGAGATGGGGAACTGGTCTTTCTGCCAAATATAAAGGATCAAAACTGGCAGAGGAATAAAAATHGCATAAATAGGAAAGTATACCAGTTTCATTTGAGGTCCAGTATGCTGACAACTGTACCACACAGATTGCAAAATAGTTGGGAAGAGATTTTTTTATGTACCGATTCCATGGTACAGGGTGTATGACTTGATATATAAAACAATGCAAGATTCAAGACTTRGTGTTTTTCAGCTAAAATTATTATATAGAATTCTTGCCACCAACAAAATGTTGAATATTTGGGGCATAAAATCATCAAAGCTCTGCAGATTTTGTTGTGAGGATACAGAATCAATAGACCATTTATTTTGGTATTGCCCTCAGGTAGCCTGTTTCTGGTCTCAGGTTCAGGAATGGCTGAAAATGCAAAACATTTTATCTAAAATTGACCCATAGAAATATATTACTTTTAGGAGATTCTGGAGAGACTTGGTCAGTCAATTACTATACTAATACATCTAAGTAAAAGTATTCATCTCAACTGGCATCTGTGGATTCTATTCGTTAACATAGATTGAAATTGTACGTTAAACATCCCACGTAGTTGAAAGATTATACACTACCAGTTCAAAAGTTTGGGTCCTTAGAAATGCTCCTTGTGTTTGAAAGAAAAGCAATTTTTGTCCATTAAAAAACATTAATTGAGCAGAAAGTCTCTCACTGACAGCTTCATTTAAATAATACCCGCAAAACACAGTCTCAACATCAACAGTGCAGAGGGGACTCTGGGATGCTGGCCTTCTAGCAGAGTTCTCTGTCCAGTGTCGTGTGTTCTTTTGACCATCTTATTTTCTGTTTATTGTTTTCTTTTTATTGGCCAGTCTGAGGTGTGGCTTTTCTTTGCAACTTTCTTTGACAGAGGAACTCTGCCTAGAAGCACGCATCTCAGAGTCTCCTCTTCACTGTTGACGTTGAGACTGGTGTTTGCGGGTACTATTTAATGATGCTGCCAGTTGAGGACTTGTGAGGGCATCTGTTTCTCAAACTAGACACTCTAATGTACTTGTCTTCTTGCTCAGTTGTGCACCGGGGCCTCCCACTCCTCTTTCTATTTCTGGTTAGAGCCAGTTTGCGCTGGTCTGTGAAGGGAGTAGTACACAGTGTTTTACCGAGATCTTCAGTTTCTTGGCAATTTCTCGCATGGAATAGCCTTAATTTCCAGAACAAAATAGACTGATGAGTTTCAGGAGAAAGTTCTTTGTTTCTGCATTTTGAGCCTGTATCGAACGCACAAATGCTGATGCCCAGATCTCAATCGTTCTAAAGAAGGCCAGTTTATTATTGCTTCTTTATGAGGACAACAGTTTTCAGCTGTGTGATAACATAATTGCAAAGGGTTTCTAATGATCAATTAGCCTTTTAAAATGACAAACTTGGATTAGCTACCACAACATGCCATTTGAACACAGGAGTGATGGTTGCTGATAATGGGGCCGCTGTACGCCTATGTGTAGATATTATAAAAATCTTCTGTTTCCAGCTACATACTCATTCAACATTAACAATGTCTACACTGTCTTTCTGATCAATTTGATGTTATTTAAATGAGAAAAAAAAAAAGTTTTCTTTCAAAAACAGGACATTTCTCAGTGACCCCAAACTTTAAACGGTAGTGTATGTTGTGTAGAAAACCGAAGAGAGTAGCCAGCAGATGCTAGGTGGGATGGGCTGAGGGAAGCTGAGGGTTGGGATGTGGAATTGGAGACAGGTGGGAGTGGAGTTGCTGGGCGGGAGATAGAATGATGGTCAAATATAAAAGTATAAAAAATAAAACATAATAAAAAAGTCTGAATGACAATGAGGGGCAGTGTTTTTACAGCTAATGCTGGTTTACCTGAGGCTGATGCCGTGCAGGTGTTTGTACACATGCATATACACACACTCTCATTCAAATACACACATACACGGACACACACACATGTAAATAGTGCCAGACATGCACTCAAACATATACAGTTGACCTTGCTGTTATGGTTTTAGTTGTCCTTGATGTCTTTAGTTGTTTTATTTGCGTTGTTGTTTTCTTTTGTCTTTTTCTTTTTTCTCATGAGTTAATTTTATTGGTTGTTGGTGCATTGGGGGGGTTCTTGGGGGTGGGGAATGGAATTCATTTTCTTTTTTATTATTGACTTTTTCTTGGGGGCCAGGGTGGCTGTGGGAGGGGTCTCGGATGGTGGAGGGACAGCTATGTGGAACTGTGGGGGGATCTTGGAGGGTTTGCGTCCCTGTCTTTTTTGGCCTTGTGGGAAGATCTGTTGACGTGCCCTTGAGCAGGGCGTGGACCCTGGATGCTTCTGTGTGTCGCTCTGAATGGGAGTCTGTTGGATGACTGGTGTAGTTGTTGAGCGGCTTCACTGCAAGTATATTGTATGTTTTGGATATTCCCCCAAAAAATATATAATAAAAAAAACACTGTTTAAACACTCACTCAACTGCACGTTTTACCTCTGTCTTCACCCCCAGGTGGTAAACACTCGTCTGAATGCACTCTGATCCTGACTGAGGGAGACTCAGCCAAGTCCCTGGCCGTCTCCGGGCTCGGCGTCATCGGGCGAGATCGCTATGGTGTCTTCCCACTAAGAGGAAAGATCCTGAATGTACGAGAGGCCACACACAAACAGGTGAGTGTCTAGAGAGCCGTTAGGTTGAGCCCATATGTTCACTTGGCTACGCATGCCTCTCTCTAATATCAATATGCCTCGTCCATTACTGTCCTGGTTAGTGATTACTGTCTTATTTCACTGCAGAGCCTTTAGCCCTGCTCAATATGCCTTAACCAACCATGTTGTTCCACCTCCTACATATGCGATGACATCACCTGGTTTAAACTTCTCTAGAGACTATATCTCTCTCATCATTACTCAATGCCTAGGTTTACCTCCAATGTACTCACATCCTACCTTACCTTAGTCTGTACACTATGCCTTGAATCTATGCTATCGAGCCCAGAAAACTGCTCCTTTTAATCTCTGTTCCGAACGTGCTAGACGGACAGTTCGTATAGCATTTAGCCGTACCCTTATCCTACTTCTCCTCTGTTCCTCTGGTGATGTAGAGGTTAATCCAGGTCCTGCAGTGCCTAGCCCCACTCCCACTTCCCAGGTGCTCTTATTTGTTGACTTCTGTAACCGTAAAAGCCTTGGTTTCATCCATGTTAACATTAGAAGCCTTCTCCCTGAGTTTGTTTTATTCACTGCTTTAGCACACTCTGCCAACCCGGATGTCCTAGCCGTGTCTGAAT
The DNA here is from genome assembly GCF_002910315.2 of Salvelinus sp. IW2-2015. Taxonomy (NCBI): domain Eukaryota; kingdom Metazoa; phylum Chordata; class Actinopteri; order Salmoniformes; family Salmonidae; genus Salvelinus; species Salvelinus sp. IW2-2015. The sequence goes on from NC_036869.1 coordinate 9,217,823, forward strand.
CCTGGCTCAGGAAAACCACCAAAAACCCTGAGATCTCCATCGCTAACTATAACATTTTCCGCCAAGATAGAACTGTCAAAGGGGGCGGTGTTGCAATCTACTACAAAGATAGCCTGCAGAGTTCTGTATTACTATCCAAGTCTGTACCCAAACAATTCGAGCTTCTACTTCTAAAAATTCACCTTTCCAGAAACAAGTCTCTCACTGTTGCCGCCTGCTATAGACCTCCCTCTGCCCCCAGCTGTGCCCTCGATACCATATATGAATTGATTGCCCCCCATCTATCTTCTGAGCTCGTGCTATTAAACAGCCAATACTAACATTTAGTGGCCGCTGCCAACATACTGACTCAACTCCAGCCACTTTAATAATGGGAATTGATGGAAATTATGTAAAAATGTATCACTAGCCACTTTAAACAATGCCACTTAATATAATGTTTACATACCCTACATTACTCATCTCATATGTATATGTATATACTGTACTCTATATCATCTACTGCATCTTGCCATCTTTATGTAATACATGTATCACTAGCCACTTTAAACTATGCCCACTTTGTTTACATACCCTACATTACTCATCTCATATGTATATACTGTACTCTATACCATCTACTGCATCTTGCCTATGCCGTTCTGTACCATCACTCATTCATATATCTTTATGTACATATTCTTTATGCCTTTACACTTGTGTGTATAAGGTAGTAGTTGTGGAATTGTTAGGTTAGATACTTGTTGGTTATTACTGCAGTTGTCGGAACTAGAAGCACAAGCATTGTCGCTACACTCGCATTAACATCTGCTAACCATGTGTATGTGACAAATAAAATTTGATTTGATTTACTAGGTAACCTAAAGTGGACATGCTTAACACCCCGGCCATCCTACAATCTAAGCTTGATGCCCTCTATCTAACCAAATTATCAATGAACCTACCAGGTACAACTCCAAATCCGTGAACACCTGCACCCTCATAGATGTCATCCTAACTAACTCGCCCTCCAAACACCTCTGCTGTTTTCAATCAAGATCTCAGCGATCACTGCCTCATTGCCTGCATCCGTAATGGGTCTGCGACCAAACGACCACCCCTCATCACTGTCAAACGCCCCTAAAACACTTCTGCGAGCAGGCCTTTCTAATCGACCTGGCGGGGTATCCTGGAATGACATTGACCTCATCCCGTCAGTAGATGATGCCTGGCTATTCTTTAAAAGTGCCTTCCTCACCATCTTAAATAAGCATGCCCCATTTCAAAAAATGTAGAACTAGGAATAGATGTAGTCCTTGGTTCACTCCAGACCTGTCTGCCCTTGACCAGCACAAAAACATCCTGTGGCGTTCTGCATTAGCATCGAATAGCCCCCGTGATATGCAACTTTTCAGGGAAGTTAGGAACCAATATACACAGGCATTTAGGAAAGCTAAGGCTAGCTTTTTCAAACAGAAATTTACATCCTGTAGTACTAACTCAAAAAAGTTCTGGGACACTGTAAAGTCCATGGAGAATAAGAGCACCTCTCCCAGCTGCCCACTACTCTGAGGCTAGGAAACACTGTCCACCACCAGATAAATCCACTATAATTGAGAAATTTCAATAAGCATTTCTCTATGGCTGGCTATGCTTTCCACCTGGCTACCCCTACCCGGTCAACTGCCCGGCACCCTCCACAGCAACCCGCCAAAGCCCCACCATTTATCCTTCACCAAATCCAGATAGCTGATGTTCGAAAGAGCTGCAAAATCTGGACCCCTACAAATCAGCCGGGCTAGACAATCTGGACCCTCTCTTTCTAAAATTATCTGCCAAATTGTTGCAACCCCTATTACTAGCCTGTTCAACCTCTCTTTCGTATCATCTGAGATTCCCAAAGATTGGAAAGCTGCCGCGGTCATCCCCCTCTTCAAAGGGGGTGAAACCTCGACCCAAACTGCTACAGACCTATATCTATCCTACCCTGTCTTTCTAAGGTCTTCGAAAGCCAAGTTAACAAACAGATCACCAACCATTTCGATCCACCCGTACCTTCTCCGCTATGCAATCTGGTTTCAGAGCTGGTCATTGGTGCACCTCAGCCACGCTCAAGGTCCTAAACGACATCATAACCGCCATCGATAAGAGACATTACTGTGCAGCCGTATTCATCGACCTGCCAAGGCTTTCGACTCTGTCAATCACCACATTCTTATTGGCAGACTCGACAGCCTTGGTTTCTCAAATGATTGCCTCGCCCTGGTTACCACTACTCTCTGATAGAGTTCAGTGTGTCAAATCGGAGGGCCTGTTGTCTGGACCTCTGGCAGTCTTGAGGGGTGCCACAGGGTTCAATCTCGGGCCGACTCTCTTCTTTGTATACATCAATGATGTTGCTCTTGCTGTGGTGATTCTCTGATACACCTCTACGCAGACGACACCATTCTGTATACTTCTGGCCCCTCTTTGGACACTGTGTTAACTAACCTCCAGACGAGCTTCAATGCCATACAACTTCCTTCCGTGGCCTCCAACTCTCTTAAACGCAAGTAAAACTAAATGCATGCTATTCAATCGATCACTGCCTGCACCTGCTCGCCCGTCCAGCATCACTACTCTGGACGGCTCTGACTTAGAATATGTGGACAACTACAAATACCTAGGTGTCTGTTAGACTGTAAACTCTCCTTCCAGACTCACATTAAGCATCTCCAATCCAAAATTAAACTAGAATCGGCTTCCTATATCGCAACAAAGCATCCTTCACTCTTGCTGCCAAACATACCCTCGTAAAACTGACCATCCTACCGATCCTCGACTTCGATGATGTCATCTATAAAATAGCCTCCAACACCCTACTCAACAAACTGGATGCCATCTATCACAGCGCCATCCGTTTGTCACCAAAGCCCCATACACTACCCACCCTTGCAACCTGTACGCTCTCGTTGGTTGCCCTCGCTTCATACTCGTCGCCAAACCCACTGGCTACAGGTTATCTACAAGTCTTCTGCTAGGTAAAGCCCCGCCTTATCTCAGCTCACTGGTCACCATAGCAGCACCCACTCGTAGCACGCGCTCCAGCAGGTAATCTCACTGGTCACCCCCAAAGCCAATTCCTCCTTTGGTCGTCTTTCCTTCCAGTTCTCTGCTGCCAATGACTGGAACGAACTGCAAAAAATCTCTGAAGCTGGAAACACTTATCTCCCTCACTAGCTTTAAGCACCAGCTGTCAGAGCAGCTCACAGATTACTGCACCTGTACATAGCCCATTTATAATTTAGCCCAAACAACACCGCTTCCCTACTGGTATTTATTTATTTATTTAGCTCCTTTGCACCCCATTATTTCTACTTTGCACATTCTTCCACTGCAAATCTACCATTCCAGTGGTTTTACTTGCTATATTGTATTTACCTCGCCACCATGGCCTTTTTTTGCCTTTACCTGCCTTTACCTCATCTCACCTCATTTGCTCACATTGTATATAGACTTATTTTTCTAATGTATTATGACTTATGTTTTGTTTATTCCATGTGTAACTCTGTGTTGTTGTATTGTGTCAAATTGCTATGTGTATCTTGGCCAGGTCGCAGTTGCAAATGAGAAACTTGTTCTCAACTAGCCTACCTGGTTAAATAAAGGTGAAATAAAAAAAATAAAAAAAGTTGTCTGGAGAGTGTATGGGTGATTACAATCTAAATGATTCAAGTAGCTATCAGACGTACACTGCAATAATAAATTATCTGTAAAGAGATACTTACTGAAGGGATTTACATCAATTATTTCCCAAAGTGGGGCAATAACCATCAGATCAAACTGAAAAGGAAATTGAGATCAACTGAAAAAGGAAAATTGGAGGTCAACTGAAAAGGAAAATTGAGATCAACTGAAAAGGAAATTGAGGTTCAACTGAAAAGGAAATGAGGTCAACTGAAAAGAAATTGAGTCAACTGAAAAGGAAATTGAGGTCAACTGAAAAGGAATGAAAGATCAACTGAAAAGGAAATTGAGATCAACTGAAAAGGAAATTGAGATCAACTGAAAAGGAAATTGAGGTCAACTGAGGCCAAACTCCACCAGAGCTAGGGTAGCCCACCCTGCCTATATTATGTTAGGGGAAACACTGACACAATCCATTTTTCTCTTTCCCACCAGATCATGGAGAACGCAGAGATCAACAACATCATCAAGATCGTGGGTCTGCAGTACAAGAAGAGCTACGACGACCCAGAGTCTCTGAGATCCCTACGCTACGGCAAGATCATGATCATGACCGATCAGGTTCTAACACTTAATCAATCCCACCAACGACTGACGTCTACAATTGACTGATGTCTTGGGATTTTCATCATCAATAATTGTAACAACAATGAGCGTAAAGCATCTTTCATACAGTATGCATGTTCAAAGCCTTGTTTTGTTGAAGTTACACTCTAAGGTTACTCTGAAATGGCATGATATTCCCTATATAGTATGGTGTAATGCACCAAAAGTAGTGCACTACATATGGAATAGGCTATCATTTTGGATGCACCCTTGGGTCATAACAATCCATACTAATAGTGTGTGTTTGTGTTGATGATCTGCTGACAGGATCAGGATGGCTCCCATATCAAGGGTTTGCTCATCAACTTCTTCCATCACAACTGGCCATCCCTGCTCAAACACACCTTCCTGGAGGAGTTCATCACGCCCATCGTTAAGGTAAGACTCACGCAGGTAATACCAGGGGTTCTGGGCTATTACACGCATTCTATATAGTCAAAGTAAGACTCATACATTGGTACAGCCAGACCCAATTTTCTCCCTACCACTTCCACTTGGCTTGAACTCTTCAGTGTTTGCAAATCTACAGCGGCTGAAACCTCCCTCATAGGACAAGGACTACATGACACAGTCGTGACCTCTGATTTCAGCTTATGGCAACTAACTTTCAACTGTTATAAAACACAAACAACGTGGTTGTAATGCTGCTTTTAACTCTTTCCTGCAGGTGAACAAGAATAAACAGGAGAATGCTTTCTACAGCATTCCAGAGTTTGACGAATGGAAGAAACAGACAGTCAACTTTAAAACCTGGCATATAAAGTACTACAAAGGTTTGTTCATCCTATGTGGATATTCCTCCAAACTAACCATTATTGTTAGAAGCTATTCTGTTTCACACTACTGAGGCAAATCGAGCCAAGCTCTACTGTACTGGCCTGAATATACATCCACCATATTTGCTGGAGCATGCTGGAAAGGACAATGTGGGGAAAACATATCTGAGCCAGCCAGCACAGTTTGGGTTGCCACGGTACTGTGAAAAGGGTTTGAGTGTTTGATTGCTTGTGTTCCAGGTTTGGGTACCAGCACAAGCAAGGAGGCCAAGGAGTACTTTGCAGACATGGAGAAACACCGGATCATGTTTAGATACGCCGGGACAGAGGACGATGCTGCCATCACACTGGTGGGTTTAACATGGATACCACTCTCTCTCCTTTTCCCTGGCATGGTCTTCTGAACACGCTTTCTGTAAATGTACAGAACAAATGTCTAGAAAAGTTAGAAAATCAATTCTGAAATGGCTAAAACATTTTAGAAAATATATTCCTCAAGCTAGGATTGCTGTGCACACACTTAGTGCTTTCTTCAAACCTTCTATCAACTCACACCTGAGATGTTGTTTTGACTTTGTGATTTGTCAGTGCTCTGCTTGAGAGATCCTTGCCAAATGGAGAGAGGACTGACAGTGATTTCGTTTGACTGACACTAACTGATCTATCTATTGCTGTCTGTCTCTAGGCGTTCAGTAAGAAGAAGACTGACGACAGGAAGGAGTGGCTCACTAACTTCATGGAGGACAGGAGACAGAGGAGGATGCACGGCCTGCCAGAGGTGAGTGGGACTGACTGTGTGACCGACTGGGTTCAAATCCGAGAAGACTGTTAGCCCGCTTAGCTTAATAAACAAAAGATTTATCCACTTTTTTGTGTTATATTGTATTTGTGCATCTCTGAGTGATGTTCTATCAATTCCCGGTGTCATTTCATGTTTTCACGTGTATCTGAGATATTCACCATTCAAGTAGGCAGAAATACAGCCAGTATATCAAGTTTTGCATACCTCCTATTGCGTAAATCTTCAGGTCTCTGCAGCGGTTACTCATCACACAAGTGTGCTTCACTGAAACGTCTAGGTTCCATCTGCACTGTGAGAGACTGTCCAGATCATTCACATCAGTGCAGATGAAGGAAAGGAGACAAGGAGAGGAAGCAACAGACTATTGAGATGCACCCAGTGAGAGACATTTTGATATTGGAGTTTGATTAAAGGAAGAGGATGTAGARTGTTTAGATGTTTGTGTTTTTATACAGGGATCTCTCCACCATGGGAGTTACTTGGACCATGATGTATCGCAGCTTGTTTAGAGTCTTTAGCTGGCTCAGATTCACAAGCCTCTGAGGATTTGTGTACAGTCTGTGTTACCCAGATATCCTAAGCATTGAAATGGAAATATTTCCTGAAAATTCTCTACTGTCTATCACTGATGTAAAGTAGCAGCTGCTTTCCCCATGTGAATCCCATCAGAGCCAGGTCTAACACCGGTGACATCATCAGAGCGCTGCTTCAATTCTGTTTATTTCTGTCTCATCCTACAGCAATACCTGCACGGAACACAGTTTTGTAAATGACTCTGTTTGCTGTCGGTCGCTGATGCAAAGTAGACACCGCTCTCCCTTGTGGCACTGATAAGACCATAACAACATCATAGCCCTAATTCAAGTCACTTTACATTTCATCCTTTTATTGTCCCCATGCAGCAATACCTGTACGGCACGCAGGCGAAACACCTCTCCTACAACGACTTCATCAACAAAGAACTCATCCTCTTCTCCAACTCCGACAACGAGAGATCCATCCCATCCTTAGTGGACGGTGCGTATGCATCGATCCACTAGACTATCTCCCTGGACACTCTGTCTTAGTAGCTTTTGTTGTTGTGTTTGTTGTCAAATGGCTTTGAAGTTTAATAAGGGAACTGAGAAGCCTGGAAACTTGTTTTTAACAGAGTTCTTCACTGTCCTCTTGATGCATWGTTTGTGTGTGATGTGGTCCCCTATTGATGACGTGTATCATTTGTTTATTTGAATCCCCATTAGCTGTTTGTTGCGACACCTATTCCTCATGCGGTCCACTTGTGARCCCCTTTGAAGAGATGTGTGGTGTGGTGCCCTTTTGATGATGTCATGTGTGCAGGTCTGAAGCCAGGCCAGAGGAAAGTGCTGTTCACCTGTATGAAGAGGAATGATAAGAGGGAGGTGAAGGTGGCTCAGCTGGCTGGTTCAGTAGCAGAGATGTCTGCCTACCATCACGGAGAGGTCCGTAAACTTCAGGGAAAATGTATGGTGTAAAAAGTAAATGATGTTCTTTAGGAATGTAGTGAAGTAAAAGTTGTCAAAATATATTAATATTAAAGTAAAGTACAGATACCCCAAAAAACTCCATAAGTAGTACTTTAAAGTATATTTACTTAAGTACTTTACACCACTGATGAAATATACTTAGAGAGCTATCTTCCACTTTAAATCAATACTGTCTGAAGAGACTTTGTGTTTCCCACAACAACACTGTTTTGACATGTGTTCCTCTGTATGTGTGTGATCAGCAATCCCTGTTGATGACGATTGTGAACTTGGCCCAGAACTTTGTGGGCAGCAACAACGTCAACATCCTGCAGCCGCTGGGTCAGTTTGGTACCCGCATAAACGGGGGCAAGGATGCTGCCAGCCCCCGTTACATCTTCACCATGCTCAGGTAATGCCTCCGAGGGTCAAAACAGATTTGTGCTAGCTATTTGATTGGTCTACTTGTTGAATGATTTGTATGGGCCATTGTGCCATCCTGAAGTGCAGTCATACCTGCTTGATTTAAAAAAAGGTTAATGATACATTTCATGTAAACTTTGTTTATACATCACCTTTCATAAAACACATTAAAACTCAAAATGCTTTAAAAATGTATTTATTATGAAGTTATGTCACTTCCTCAGTCCCCTGGCCAAGATGTTGTTCCCAGCGATGGACTCCAGCCTGCTGAAGTTCCTGTTCGATGACAACCAGAAGGTGGAGCCAGAGTGGTACATCCCCATCCTCCCTCTGGTGCTGGTGAACGGGGCCGAGGGCATCGGGACGGGCTGGGCCTGCAAGATCCCCAACTACGACCACAGAGAGATAGTCAACAACCTGTACCGCATGCTCAACATGCAGGACCCTCTGCCCATGGTGAACATTTACAACTTTCAAACGTATTTCATTACATAAGATAAGATCAACTTTATTGTCCCAGGGGGGAAATTTGTTGTGGACACACAAGCAGCGCTATTGTCCATTTGGTTTTAGGATTTTATTGCTTAAAGCATATCAACTCCGATTAATATTTTTGTAGATTGATACCATTATACATTAAAACCTTGAGCTAAATCAATTGTCATTTGGGATTTTAAAACATTTTTTGATAGAACTGGATAAACCACCAACTTTCTGTGTCTGCTGTTGGTTATCCAGAACTTCAGCAGGTCCACCGCTGGGAACGATAATCAAGATTTGTGTTAATCATGTTATGAGTAAGTCATTTATCATAATGACTGAATATTCCTATGTCTCTCCTTTCCCAGCTGCCCAGCTATAAGAACTTTAAAGGCGTGATCCATGAGTTGGGTCAGAACCAGTACATGGTCAGTGGAGAGATCTCTGTCCTGGACAAGAACACCATTGAGATCACTGAGCTGCCCGTTCGCACCTGGACACAGGTACACTATTGCTAAGGACAGGGTATATCACACCTGTCCAGCACTTCTGGTCGTCTAGCTGCTTTGACGGAATGAATGAAGGAGATGTTGAACCTTTGTTTCTATGCTGCGATGTTGTGTTTGTTAGTTCTTGTAATGGACTCTGTTCTCTCTCTCCTCCTGCCCTTCTTTCTCTCTCTCTCCTCCCTCCTCCTCTCTCACTCCTCTCTCTCTCCCCTCCTCTCCCCTCCTCTCTCCTCTCTCCTCTCTCCCTCCAGGCCTACAAAGAGTCGGTACTAGAGCCCATGCTCCAGGGGACAGAGAAGACTCCAGCTCTGATTAATGACTATAAGGAGTACCACACGGACCAAACCGTCAAGTTTGTGGTCCGCATGTCAGAGGAGAAGCTGGCCCAGGCCGAGGCTGCTGGACTACACAAAGTCTTCAAGCTACAGTCCAGCCTCACCTGCAACTCCATGGTTAGTACCCCTCCTCAAATCTGGGTCCTATTCACTAAGAAAATGGACTGAAACGGGGAGAAACTACCTGAGCTTGTCCAATCATAAATGCTTATTTTCGTTATCCGTTGCAAAAGGTTTTGCTACGGTGTGCCCTATATGAGTCCCTACTCTGTATTTGAGTTGAACTGATACCTGTATTGACTCACACCTCTTTGGATGAAGTGCTGTTTTGTGTGTATATAGAGGACTCCTCTTATAGGAATCACATCTGTCTGGGATGATGGGATTCTTTGGAATGAATCTTTCATCTTAAAGTGAAGAACATTTTGAAGTGTTCCATGGTTTTAACCAGTTTTAGTGTTTCTATTGTGGAAAGGAGAGGTGTCTGAAGAAGTTTCTCCCCTCAGGTGTTGTTTGACCACATGGGCTGTCTGAAGAGGTATGACTCGGTCCAGGACATTCTCAAGGAGTTCTTTGAGCTGCGGTTGCACTACTACAAGCTGAGGAAGGATTGGCTAGTGGGGAGCCTGGGGGCGGAGGCTTCCAAACTGTCCAATCAGGCACGATTTGTACTGGAGAAGATCGAAGGAAAGATCACAATCGGTGAGAATTTTACCTGCATCGCTCTCCCTCTGCCTCTCCCTCTGCCTCTCCCTCTGCCTCTCCCTCTGCCTCTCCCTCTGTGCTCTGGGGCCCTCTGTCTCTCCCTCTCTCTCTCCCTCTGTCTCTGCCTCTGTCTCTGCCTCTCCCTCTCTCCCTCTGTCTCTGCCTCTGTCTCTGCCTCTCCCTCTGTCTCTGTCTCTCCCTCAATATTTATTTCAATTGGCAATTTGGTACTAGAGTACTGCTATATTAATGTTGTTTGTCTATAGAGAACAAGTCTAAGAGGGATCTGATCAGGATGATGGTGCAGAACGGCTTTGAGTCGGACCCCGTGGCAGCATGGACCAAAGCACAGGAAAAGGTACTGTTAGCATCCTGCCACTGTCCACCATTCAGCCCGGTGACTGGCTGAGACCGCTTGACTCTTCAACACCCTGTATTCTGATTGGACATGTTCTTGGTCTCTCGCTATAGGCTCTGGAGGAGGACGATCGTGACGGTAATGACAGTGACGGCTCTGTGGACTCTGTGTCGTTGTCGGGACCAAACTTCAACTACATCCTCAACATGCCTCTGTGGTGCCTGTCCAAGGAGAAGGTGGACGAGCTGCTCCGACAGAGAGACAGCAAGGTACTGACTCGGAGAGGAAGGGTGTAGACACCTGACTGTCAAAGACTTGCAATTCTATTCAATAGATCTTTATCGTCCCCAAAGGGCTATTCATTTGCAGCAACATTACACAAGTAGTCAAGGGCTGAGTGTCTCTTTGAACAGTTGTGTGTGTTTTGTTCTTGGAGCATAGTGTGTGAATATCAGTACTTTTTTAATATGTGTATGTGATCGCAGAGGGAAATGAACCCACACGCTCTGTGTTACTAGCACCATGTCTTTCATCAACTGAGTTGTTCAACAGAACGGACAGTTGAATGAGCTGCAGAGGAAGTCTCCTGAGGATCTGTGGAAGGAAGACCTGGCTGTCTTCATTGAAGAACTGGATGTGAGTGGTACCAGCACTACGTGCAGCAGAGTCACTCATCTGAGTCACTGCTTAAGAAGGGACTACTGTCATTTATACCTACTTGTGCGAGACTGCTTTTGTTGGGGAGAAGTCGGGTAATCTCAAGAGTTCTTTCTCCAGGCTTTACTGACGGCAGATCTATTCGTAAATGTTTGGCTTTTATCTCCTTTCACTATAAACCATCACCTCAGTACAAGTGACTTCGACCATTTACAAAAAGTGACTGAGGTGTATTCTCTCCCTGTGCATGTGACAGAAAATCGAGGCCCAGGAGCAGGCAGACATGAGTGCAGGTAAAGGTACCAAGCTGGTGAAGGGCAAGGTGGGCAAGCCCAAGGTGAAGAAACTCCACCTGGAGGAAACGTTACCCTCTCCGTACGGCCGCAGGGTTGTACCCACCATCACACAGGCCATGAAGACTGACGCCTCCAAGAAGATGACCAAGAAGAAGAAGGTAAAACATGTCATATTTGAGATGGATCCTCTCTATGCTTCATTATTAAAGGTCCAGTCTGTAATGTTTCCAGACAATTCCAACCATTGAAGTTGATGATTTATACCCAGTGCTGTATGAGCTTAGTTCAACTGTATACCTCCGTCATAGCTCAGCATTGTTTGCATTGGTCTCTGTGTGTTTTCAGGCATTACACATGATGTGTGTGTGTGTGTGTGTGTGTGTGTGTGTGTGTGTGTGTGTGTGTGTTGGCCTCTCAGGGTGATGCGGACCTGTTGATGAAGCTGGAGTTTGATGATGAGATGGGAGTGCTGGGGTCAGACGGGGGAACAGGGGAGAACTCCCTCAACTCCTCCTCTAATACACCAGCCCCAACCCCAGCCAAGCCCAAGGCCCCCCGGGTCAAACAGGAGAAGAAGGAGCCAGGTCAGCAGATGTTCCATTCTCCTTTCATGTGTCTGTCATCTTTTTGGGCTTCAGTCATGAATTGGGGGAGAAGGGGAGACAGATGAGAGGGATAGACAGGTAGGTGGTGGACCCAAGGATTGTATCCCCGCCTCTTGGGGCAATTCGTAGTTGGGACTCAGAAGTGCTACCACTAGAGGAAACTTTGGCACTCATTTCTTTTAATCACACTTCATGGCTATTAAATAAAAGACCTGAAATCTGAATGAATAAATGTTCTCTATATCAGGTACTCCCAGAGCCAGGAAACCCCCCACACCAAAAGGATCGTCTGGTAAGAAGGTGAAGAAGCGTAACCCCTGGTCGGAGGACGAGTCCAAATCAGAAAGCGACCTGGAGGACAGTGAACCTGTTGTCATCCCCCGAGACACCAAGTCACAACGGGCCTCAGGTAACCACTTACCTACTGGGTTGTGTTCATTAGGACACACCATTAAAACAGAGTGGTTTTTGTTCGATAAGTTCAGACAGTAGCTTCCTTTTTCACTCTGTTTTGGGGTATTTTCATCGTGTTCACTGTCRTGTTAGAACTAGGGACAGGCATTTTTCCTGATCACAGCAGTTAACAGTAGTTAACTGGGCCCTAATCTCGGTTAACCCAGAACTAAAGTCTTGCGTAATTGGTCAGCTGCTCGATTTAAATTCTGGGTCTATACCTATTAAGAGAAGAGCTGAAGAGATGCTAGAACGAGGAACAGAAGCGGAAACAAGTAGCTCTCTCTCTCACTTTGCAAGTTACAGGCCGAATGTCACCTCCCCTCCCGAAATTGGAAAGATGCCAGTAATGACACAGAAACTACTGCTGCTCGTCCCATTCCTTCACGACAGATTGTACTGTACCAGTTATGTTTACGTAGATCTCTCTACGAGAGATTAACTTGGCCTAGAGTTTTTCCTGGTCCAGTCACGTAGTCGATTGGTTGTTTTTTTCCCAACTGTTTTAACCAATCATCAACTTATCATGTTTTTAATTGCATATTCTTTGTGATTGGTCCTTGAGGCCATTTTGAAATGTTTAAGAGCCTCATTCTTATTTCTGTAAAAACCCGAAAGACCAAACGCCTTGGTTCTACTTTTTGCAATAAAGACGCTTTTTTATTTAATTCCATTTGTCCTCCAAGTGTTGATGGATATCCTCTCTACCCAAGTTCGCTTCTCAATTCACGCTCCTTGGTTAGAAAGCAATGTAACGGCAGTGATCCTTTCCCTTTGCAGGTCACGTGGTCAGAAAACTCTCTGGCCTTGCTAATTCTAACATAATAGTTTTGCCTCATTGTCATTCTACACACTATGCTGTCTGTCACCTGGGGTGACTATAACTTGAAACTCCATCAGCTCTTTGAAAGTCTGAAAGTCTGGTTCTCCCTGGCTTGATGAGCCTGAAGTCTGACAGCAGCGTGACGCAATCCATAGAGAGGTTATTCTACGGTTCTCAGCTCTCAAAACACTGATTTGACTCACACTTTGAACTCTGTAGCTCTTCCTTATCACTAGTAGTGGGGTATTAGGACATGCTGCCTTTCAGAAATCATTACAAATCAATCAAACTATAACATGTGATTCAAAACACACCCACATTTATAATGAACTTTGTCTGTTCCTCAGCGGCCAAGCCCAAGTACACATTTGACTTCAGTGAGGAAGAGGATGGAGGAGAGGAAGAGGATGATGATGATGCTGCATCCTTGCCAGCCCGGCCCTGCAAAGACGACTTCACTGCCTCCTCCGAAACTAAAGACCGATACAATGACCACAGCAATGATGATGAAGATATCTTCCCACAGCCCAAACAGACCACCACCACCGTCTCACCAGCAAAGAAGAAGGAACCAGAGAGTATATTCTCCTCCTCCAAATCAGCCTGCTCCTCTGAAAAGAGCAATGACAGTGGTGAGTTCACACAGCAAGCTCAGCATGTTTGCCTTGTCTTGTACTTTCTTTAGTAAAAGTTTAGATGTATATTTCTTGTTTTTATTTCCTGTCTTGTGTGTTTGTCTATGAAAAAGGACTTTGTCTGTACATAAGCTCCTAGTCCCTGCGTTCATCTGAGGGTTAATGTCTGTTACTCTTCTCTTCCAGACGATCTGAAGTTGGACAGTGACGAGGAAGACAAGGCCTTCTCATACTCCAGCAGCTCTGCCTTCGACAAACCTGTCCCAGCTAAGAAAGGTAACACACAGAGCCAAATATGTATCTACAGCCTGGCCACATTAAACAGACGTACATTTGTGTACCTTCATTAAGTACTTCTTACATTTCATATGAAATAATGGGCTGCTTACTTAAGACAGAACAATAGGGAATGTTTGTCAGGGAGGATGGGTGGGCGTATACCGTGATCGAGAGGTTGCGTGTTCGAGTCGCGTCGGAGACAACTAGCATTTTAGTTAACCTTCCCCCTGACCTTTTCCTAACCTTAACCTAATTCTCATGACATTCTAGGCAAAATTCTCCTTTCCTTTGACATTATGACACAACAAGCAGCCTGGTCTCAGAGCAAGACGTATAATACTATACGTCCTCCAACACGTATGATACTATACATCCTCCAATTTGTATGATGTTGTATGACCGCTATTACATTACAATTTCTGACTTTGGTAACACCCACATCTGCCGCTAGAGGGAACACTAATGCAAATCTCAAATKAAATCACATTTTATTGGTCACATGCACGTGATTAGCAGATGTTATTGCGGGTGTAGCAAAATGCTTGTGCTTCCAACTCCGACAGTGCAGTAATATCTAACAAATTACCCAACATATACCCAATACACACAAATCTAATTCGGAATGAATTAAGACTATATACATATGGACGAGCGATGTCAGAGTGGAACGGACAGAGATACAGTTAGAATAGTATAGAATACAGTATATACATATGAGATGAGTAATGCCAGATATGCCAGGAATCCCTCTTACAAATCTCACTACCAAGGGGGGTTAAAAAGATACTGATAATGTTGCTGCTGCTGAATAAAGTGTACTATATAGGGAATAGGGTGCCTTTTTAGACGCAGACATGGTGTCTTGCTGAGATCCTTGTTATTATTGATTGGCTCACTCTCTGTTACCCACAACAGTGAAGAAGCCTTCAGATGCAGCTCCCAAACCCAGGAAAGCACCAGTACCCAAAGAGCCACCAAAACAGAAGTTGGACACGTCCGTTTGGGACTCCGACTCAGATACCGGCTCCAAYAAGCCTGCAACACCACTCAAAGGTACAGGCTTACCTCACAATGACCAGTGGAGAGTCAGTAAGCTTAACCTCTATTTCTCTATGAATATAAAAGATTGACAAGTGTAAACTGACTATAAAAGGGTGTGAACCGAGTGTAACCTGGATGTGTTTTTCCTTACCTGTGTAGGTAAAGGCGGAGGGAGGAAGAGGAAGCAGTCTGAATCTGAAGAGGATGATTTCAGTCCCAAGAAGACTCCTGGGAAAACATCCAAAGCCCCTACCAGCAGAGTAAGAGAGTGTGTCTGTGTGTGTCATTGAATCATATAGGATATTAGAAGATACAAAAAAATCGAAGACTTCCATACAACAAGATACTTAGTCTTCTCGTCTTCTCCCTGTGTAGAAACCGTCAAAGAAAGCAGCCGTGACCCCACCCCCCATGTCAGATGATGATGATGTACACTCCAACCGTTTCAGCCAATCCGGCACGGTATCCCAAGACCGACCGTGCAGAAGCAGTGCCAAGAAGGAAGTGAAGTACTTTGCTGAGTCAGCGTCAGGATCAGACGACGATCAGTACGACATGTTCGACTAGACCATGGAATCCCTCCCACACAGGCTCTGTTCCAATGCTTCCTCCATCCCTTGAAGTAATCACAGATCTTCATTGGTTGGACTAGGGAAAGTAATTGGTTGGTACCCCATGCTGTCACCTATCCAATCAATTATGATCTGTGATCACCTTGATGAAATCAGGAAGGATGGGTTTTTAAACAATTTGAACAGCCATTTGCACACACACCGCTTGAGTAATTTTAACATGCATCCTTCCTTCACTTTCTAGAAGAAATCATCTGAGAGGTGGGATAGGTGTAGGCAGTGGTTGTATAAATATCCAGTCATGTTTAAATATCATGTGATTATTTCAACGTAGGAAGGAAGAATTTAGTTTTGAAGTATTCAACCAGGACCAGACACACACTGGTTGAAATACCCCTGTGCTGTGTCCCACAGACTTTTGTACATTCCCCCCCCTTAATTTTAATGGTGATGTTTAATGCTTTCTACTGTGTAGGTGTTTTACACTTTTTATTATACATACAAAACAATTTTGTTTTTTAAATTATTATTATTACCATGGAAATGTTCTGTATTTGTCCTAAGCAGCTTTTAGAAGTTAGGAACGCGGTGCTTCAGCACATTTTAACTGTTAAAAAGTCAAAGAGACAATGTACCTTTTTGAACAAGAACTTGGAAGTAAACGATGAAATGTAAATTATTCTCTGGCCGTTGGGTTTTCTGTCCTTTTGAATGTGATTTTCTTAATTAACTTCACTCTATTTCCTGCAGAGCAGAACCTTAGGAACATGATATATACACACACACAGTATTCAAGGCTTCGAGGTTACAGTAAATCAAAATATTCAGGTTATAATACATCCACGCATTATGTATTTTAAAATAAATATATTTTTATTACTTTGCCAGGGCATTTCATGGTAAAGTTAAACAGTATATGAACATATAAAGCATTGTTAATATACAAACAGACAATATTGAAAACGAAAACAAGATAGAAGCTCACCGTAAAGCTCCTTATGAGGACTTCCTGCTTTCTCTTCCCACCAGGCCAGCAGGAGGTTCTGGGTAAATGTATAATCACCATGACAACTCCCTGCTGCCCTGCCCACCCTCCAGTAAGACAAAGTTAAGAAAAACTCAACCATAATTTGATCATGTCTCTTCATAATAACGCTAACTATACAACACTGCATATGATGACAATGAGGTTTTCTGATACCGATGGGGAGAAAAAGGCAATCATATACATTATTTGTAAAATGTTAAACTTTTGAACATTGACACTTTTTGAACAGGCATAACAAAAAAGTTGCTTTCGAAGGTAATTTTTTTTGAGGTTCACAGTCATGCTTCTACTGGATAGTTGGATAATGGGCCACCTTCAGTAGGGCACCGCGGTGGAACGTTCATATAGAAATACGTTGCATAGAACAGACACCACTGACTTGTAGAGTATGGAATCGTCATGCCAGATCTATTCAGTGTATTTCTATCTGCAATGTTCAGTACGTTGCCCCCTTCCGGAACACGTATTGTGTCTTATTCCGTTATTGACTTAACCAAATTTCTGTCAGTTGATTGATTTAGTGACAGCTGCTTGGCATTCCAACTGAAGAAGGGAAAGCAGCTCTGTTGTTTGATCAGCGATGACATCGGGGTAACTAGGGTTTCGAAATTCCGGAAACTTTTCACAAATTGAAGAATTCCACATTGGAAATTCCTTTAGCTTATTACCTCCTGATTACGAAAATCCTCTGACCATGATCCCCCCCTCCCAAAAAAAAGGAATTTGTGGAAGGTTTCTGGAATTTTGCAACCTTATTGTGAACCCATGCTCAGGTACTGAATGATGTAGGGGTGAGCAGCTGCTACCCAAGAGGGGCTGGCTATGAGATGAAGCTCTGAGAGGTCAGATAGCCTAAAGCTGCCATTAGTTGAGACATAAAGCACACCACACACACACCATCTAATACATGAACAAGTCTGCAGTGAGATAGTAGTAGTAAATATTAACAGTTACATCGGTACAACATTCAACAGAAACCAATGTAAATTCGGCATTGTGGAATCGATTGAGTTCCCTGCTGTGTCACCTGGTGCCTGTAGGTGGCGCTCAAGTCACTAGGGAGATGGATGTAGACATTCTTCAGCTGTGAAATAAGTTTTCCAACTTCAAAGACACTCAGGGTAAATTTCAGAAGTCTTTCCTTGATTCGTCACCTCAACAACACATTGGAGAAGGTCTGAGGTTCTGCCCCCTTTCCTCCAATGCGTTTTGAGAAGGAGGTGTGGCATCAAGGGAGAGGAATGTAGGGAAGGCTATTGACATTCACCCACACTGCTCTTGTGATGAGCCACCAGGATTGTTTTCCCCTACATCCCTCTCTCCCTTAGAGGGAAAGAGAGCATTTGATTTTTTGTCATACATACAATGAGATGCAATGAATTTGACAAAACGCTGTTTTGAAGTAAGTATTCCTTTAACACTGCATATCATTCCTATGTAACGCCTGGACGGCATATTCACATTCAAACATGGTACAACGGAGACAGTTTTGTTTCCCCCTGAAGATATGTATGTATTACATGTGGTGTTGATATGGAGGAGAGGAGATGGTTATGTGTGAGATGTTTCTGAAAGGTTCTAGCCAGGGTTGGGGTCAATTCCATGTCTATTCAGGAAGCAAACTGAAATAATCCAACAGGAATTGACCCCAACCCTGGTTCTAGCTGACTGACTACAGTGGTCATCTATTCCCTTGTGGTAAAATGTTTGCCTCTATTCAGAATAAAAACCCTTCCTATCTTTATACCTCTGAGATGAGTGACTCAATAATCACCCATAACAGTTTATGCCAAATTATTATTACCCTTAAGAATGATAAAGAAAACTGTTTATTACCATCACCCTTAACATTATGTCGGCTACATATAATTCACGTTCAAGTTTTATATAAGTACTATGAGAAGTATTGCCTTTGTGCTAGTTGAGTAACTGGTCACCATCTGAATAAATGATATTGTCTATAGCCTGGCTTCCACACTGAATATGACTCTGTTTCACTTCACAACAGTGAAACGAACTGAGCAATATTCAGTGTGGATTCTAGGCTATTAACTTTATAAATAGTGTCCAAATTCTAATCTGTGATTTAGAGTTAGATCCAATCCGTAGAGCTGAAGAACAGTGTAATTTCCCATTGAGCAGACATATGTAGTGTTTACCGTGAATGCAGTCTCCGCCAACGTGGGAACATTGCCTTTACATTTTAATCGCGGTACACCGCAGATCTTCAGTGCTATGGACTAAATCTAGCCCTTAGGCTCTAAAGAAAAACAGCTTTACTAAGAATATATTTATAAGATCAGAACGGCTGTTGCGTCGGCGGCCGATATGGGACATCGTTCCTCATCCCTGAGAAAAAGAGCTGTCTAGTGGATCTGCCGTACAAAACACAAAGCAGGGTTGGGTTCAGGAGATGCAACGTTCAGGAAAATATATTCTTGTTTTAGAGCTGACATGATTCCCTATTCTACATGATAGAGAAGCGCATGTTTACATAATATATTTATATCTGAACATTCTGTGATGTTGCAACCCAAATGAAGGCTACCCGAGCTTGTCTATCTATAATTACTGCACGTCTCAGGGGTTAAGGGTCATGTGTAAAGAATCTCCTTTGCATCACTGTAGTTTTGCACAGGACTTGTGGAGGAGCAAGGCAACGGTCAGTCACTCTGTAGGACTAGAACTAAGAATGTGCAGTGGCTACTAGAGTCTAGTGTACAATCTTCCCGGCCAAGCGGTTAGGTCATGAATATGTATTTTAACGATTGCAATGTCCCCGTGGTTTCCTTCCAAAACAAGACACTTATGTATGCAAGTATGTAAGAAGGGGTAGGTAGTGATTCTGGACCTACAGGACTCCTTGTAATCCTGGCCCAGAACGCAATGTTCATTTTGTGTTGCGCAGACGCTTGTAGTTGCTGACAGCCATTAATGTACAATTACTAGATTGAATCTGCATCAGAGAAGTAATTTACAGTTTAACACTGTAATAAGAATGCATTTAACTGCACAGATGGTGGAGAATGTTCAAGAGAATTGCAAGGAAACTTCAAATGTATAACCAAATTCATTAAAAAACAAAGCATCTACATTTCTCAGTGGCGCAAGCTTGGGTTAAGGAAAGTCTTTGTCAATGAGAGTCGCTTAACCCTTATCTTTATCCAGAGATTTCACTTGTTAACACTGCTTGGTTTCTCTCTGGTAATGTCATTTAATGATAAAATCTCAGAAGCCTTTTAGCCTCAGAAGCCCTGTACATTACATTACAGCCTGTTATCTGTGATAGACAGATCCAATCTGGTAATAGTTTATCTAGATTCAATCTAGTCATTGTATATCTATGGCCTCTACAGTCTGAGGAAGCGGCTGAAGAGATGCAGCCACTGACACGGGAGAGAAACCTCTAGCACTCGGGCTTTATGGTGATGTAATGTACACTGATGGAGACGTCAACATAATGAGTTATAAAAGACAAAACAAAAAACAGCTTTAAATAGAGGAACAAATATAAAGTATTAGTCTTCCATACTGTCTATATGCAAGAACAGTCTATATAACTGTTTTTGTAAAGGACTTTACATTTTAGCCCCCCTTTGAACCTTGTCATGTATGTACTGTTTCGCATCAAACAATAATATTTAAGACAATGGAAAAAGCACCACAAAATTCATCATAGAAACAGACAGATTTCTAACCATACAATGGTATATACAATGTATTCCAACAATGTGAGACAGAGTGAGACAGAGGGAGAGACAGGGAGAGAGAGGGAGAGAGACAGAGGGAGAGAGACAGAGAGAGGGAGAGAGACAGAGAGAGAGAGAGAGAGGGAGAGAAAGAAAGATTAAAACTACGTATTAAACTTGTCGAGTCCATCATGCAGGGATGAATTTATACAGGAGACCTGAGGAGGATGACCTATGACCTTTGTGTACAACAAGTAAGTGGGCGTGGCCGGGCGAGGTCAAACCCAACTCAACCAATCACACCCTAGTCCCCGAGACACAACGCCAAAATAAGAGCTCAATAAATGTAGAATTATACACAAACCAACCACTGGTCCTTTTTTAAGGGAAAATAAAGCGCTAAAGAGAGAGAAGGAAAAAACAAACGTAAAGGATAACATAAGAACAAGCAAAGGTGGTGGTGGTTCGCTAAGGGACCAACGGCCTGAGGGGAGGAGGAGAGGAGAGGGGAGAAGGAGYGGTCCACTATGCGGTTGACCTATTTTCAGTTGTTTTTTTTTTTTTGCAAAGGAATGTCAGCGAGAGAGAGTGTCAGTCTGAGAGGCCCCTGAGTTCCACGGGGACCTAGGGGTCCTCTTCCTCCTCCTCCTTGGGGYCCGCTATGGGCCCGTCACTGTCTGAAGCATCTGGGTCAGGGTCAGTGGACACAGGGCAGGGTTTACCCCCCTTAGGGATTCCCTTCTTGGGGCTGCTGCCGTCCTCGCCCTCGGTGCTGCTCTGGCCGTCTTGGCCCTCTGAGTTCTCCAGCATCTCCTGGATCAGAGGAGGCATGGAGCCAGGGATCTCCATCTTCAGCGAAATGACCCGCTCCGCACCTGGAGGGAGAGGAAAGGACATATTGCAAAACAAACGTATTGCAAAWTTATGTTATAGGGCATTAGTGTACAAAGTTTTCCTACTGAACTGCTATTGAATCTATAGTGTGCTCATTTCTACTCAGTTTTATTKGTGTATTAGTCTCTGTGATGTCTGTACCTTTGGCGCTGATGCTGCGGAGGTCAGTGATCTTCATCAGGGTCTTGGGGAACATGTGTGGCTTGCTAGGCCTCCTCTTCCTCACGTAGATCTTCAGAGCTTCCAGTAGAGGCTCCTGGAGCTGGTCGACCTTAGAGGGTTCCTCCAGGTCCTGACGGTCTGTGAGAGACAGATTGAGGGAGAGAGAGTCACACAGATCAATTTCAAATTCATGAAGCATCTTCTTTGTACATAGGCTATGTAGGACCAACGACTTAGAAAGACACATCCCAGAGTCATACAGTAGGGAAACGCTAGGCCTTTACCAGGCCATACACCCCATCAGCTTGCACTCTGCTATAGTTGGCATTAAAGGAGATGTGCTGTAAATGTCTAGAAACGGGGGAGTTGCCTGAATTCTAACTCGGTTAGAAGTAATCCAACTTGAACGGTTTCCATTGAACATTAAAAGGGCTTATGGTGTAGGAAATATATATACAATTCAACCAACGTCTTTTTAGTTCTCAAGAGACAGTAGCCCTATATGATCATCTTACCACCTTCTATTTGTCACATTGTCCCTTGTAATGCTTGCAGTACCAATTCAATCCATAAGTGGTCAGTGTGTGAGTGCGTTGAGAGAACAGGCTCCTGCTGTGGGAACGGCCTGCCTCCCAGTCACAGAGTCACATTACTGAGAGACTCACAGCAGTGGAGAGTGTTTAGTTATTTCCTCTGTGGATTATGCAACAGCATGTAATATATGTCAAGGCTCTGGGGATTCACACATTGGAATGGAAACTTACGCAGTCACAGACTTCAGAGTCAGAGCAGGGGGATACCTAGTCAGTTGTACAACTGAATACATTCAACTGAAATGTGTCTTCCACATTCAACCCAACCCCTCTGAATCAGAGAGGTGCGGAGGGCTGCCTTAATCCACATCCACGTCATCGGTGCCCGGGGAACAGTAGCTGCCTTGGGAGGAGCGTGTGTCAGAGTGTCTGTTTGCGCATGTTTGTAACTGCATTATGGAAAAATGTAGAGCTCAATGTGTGTGTGTGTTTTAATGTCTGCCTGCCATGTCCCAGCTGAGGGAGAACTAGTGCCTGGGTGTTTTGTGCTGAAACAGGCTGAACAGAACAGACTCATCTCCTGTGGGAACAGTCCAACACACACACCCTGTCTCACAGAGATGGACCTGTGGATGACCTGATTCCAGACTTTGAGTCTGTCTGTGTAAGTCTGTATCAGAAGTGTCCATTCAGAGTTGTACTGCCTTTCTAACGACTTGTCCAAGCTTCACATCTGCCCCAAAGGCACCTTTCAACCTTAGACTGGGAAACTTTTACTACTTCTTAAATCACCATCTCTCGGACTCTGGCACCGACCAATCTCTCTCCTTGCCCAGCTCTCTCTCTCTCCTTGCTCCCCCCTCCCTCTCTCCTTGCACCCCGGGCTGGTGCCCGCTGGGTATGTACACCCCACTGTGGTGCCCGCCTCTGGAGATGACAGTCACCTTCTTACCCCCCCAGATGGGACTGAGGTGGTCTGTCGTCTCTGTGTCACAAAATTCAAACTTTTATTTAGACATTTCATCTCGTGACATACTATTCAACACTAATGTCACTAATGACAGATGCTTAACGAATATATGCGACCTTCAAAGAAAGTGCAGAAAGTGTAGTGTACCTCCAGAGATGAGGCAGATGGCGCTGAGCAGGCCTGTCTCTGTGTCGTCCATCTCCATGGGCAGCAGCTGGTGGGCGAAGGTGAACACCAGGTCAGTGAGCGGGCCGAAGCCTGCGTTGTGCATCTGGGTCCGGTTCAGGGTCAGCCCGTCTGAGAACGTCATGGTGTCCTGATCCGGAGTGTACCGCGTACAGATACGCAAAATCTAAATGACAGGGGACAGGAGAGGAGAAAATTATACATTACGTATACACACACATTATCTGACAGAGGAGAGGATAGGGACAGTGAGGGGGAGGAGAGAGGGACAGTGAGGGGGAGGAGAGAGGGACAGTGAGGGGGAGGAGAGAGGGACAGTGAGGGGGAGGAGAGGAGAGAGGGCACGGTTGGGTAGGTTACAATCTAAATGTAATCCGTTACAGTTACTAGTTACCTGTCTATAATTGTAATCAGTAATGTAACTTTTGGATTACCCAAACTCAGTCATGTAATCTGATTACATTCAGTTACTTTTAGATAACTTTCCCCTTAAGAGGCATTAGAAGAAGACAATAATGTATGTTACCAATTGAACAACATCTATTGCAGGATAAATCAATGTTAAAGTTTACATAGCTGACCATATATGGATGTTACATTGTACTTTATGGGTTGGTTATGTAGGCTTCTTCTAACCCATCGCTTTCTACTACATATAATAATACCATTAAATTATATCTTTACATTAATATATATACTTTATATGTCAAAAATGGATGTAGCAACTACAGATTGCCCCGTTAAGTCTATCCAAAGTGTGCAAGTTTGAACATGTGTCCATTAGGCCTATGGAGTTTTTCCCAGCATGTATTAGATTGAGCAATAAAAGCTTCACTTTCATTCCATAGGCTGGGATCTGCATTATGCAGATGTTGCAGGAGCGCATTTTTCATTGGCTGTACACTGGTTTCAAAAACAATGACTGATAGGCACCTTAAACTCCTTGAATTCAACCATTATTGGGTTCAAATACACATTTAGATTTGTAAGTAATCCTTGAAGTAATCATCTAGTTTTCAAAAGTATCTGTAATCTGATTACAATATTTTAGCTGGTAACATAATGGATTACAGTTACCGTTTTTTGTAATCCCTTACATGTAATCCGTTACTCCCCCAAACCCTGAGAGAGGGCCAGTCAGGGGCGAGGAGCGGAGAGAGGGACAGTAAGCGAGAGAGGAAGAGCACAGTAAGCAGGAAGGGAGCAGGGACAGTGAAGACGAGAAGGAGAGACAGTAAGCACGGAGGAGAGAGAGGCCGACAGTAAGACGGAGAGAGAGAAGGACACGTAAGACGGAGGAGAGGAGAGAGGACAGTAGACGGAGGCGCGGAGAGGAAGGGAACAGTAAGACGGAGGAGAGGAGAGAGCGACAGTAAGACGGAGGAGAGAGAGAGGGACAGTAAGCCGAGGAGAGGAGAGTAGGGAAGTCGCCGGGGGGAGCGGAGAGCGGGACAGTAAGAGGGAGGAGCAAGAGAAGCGACAGTCACGGAGGGAGGACGGAGAGAAGGGACAGTAGGACGGAGGAGAGAAGGAGGGCGAGACAGTCAGGGAAGTGAGAGCGAGAGAGGAACAGAGCGAGAGGAAGAGGAGAAGAAGGGACAAGCGGGAGGAAGCGGAGATGAGGGACAGTAAGACGGAGCGCAGCCAGGAGAGAGGCGTACGAACGGAAGGAGAGGAGAAGAGGGACAGTAAGACGGGGGAGAGGAGAGAGGACATAAGTCGGAGGAGGGAGGAGGGAGAAAGAAGGGAGGAGCAGGTAGAGAGGCATAGAGAGGAGAGGAGAGCGACATTACAGGGAGGAGCGGAGAGAGAGGACAGTAAGAGGAGGAGAGGATAGAGGGACAAGTCGTGGGAGGAGGAGGGAGGGACAGTCAGAGGGGAGGAGAAGGAGAGAGGGACGCCCATAAGAGGGGGGCAAGGAGCGAGGAAGGGACCAAGAGGAGGAGCGGAGGAGGCCATAGAGGAGAGAGAGAGAAGCATTAAGATCGGAGGAGTAGGAGAGAGGGACTAGTTAAGAGGGAGGAGAGGAAGAGAGGGACAATTAAGAACGGAGGAGAAAGGAAGAGGGACATAGACGGAGGAAGGAGAGAGGCACGAGTAAGAGGGGCTGAGGAGGAGGGACTATACGACGGAGGAGAGCTGAGAGAGGGGACCCATAAGACGGGGGGGAGGACGGGACAGTAAAAGAGGAGAAGAGGAAGAGAAGTGACATTAGAGAGAGAGGAGAGAGAGACAGAAACGGAGGAGAGGAGAGGGAAGTAGGGGGAGGAGCGGGAGAGAGGGACAGTAAGAACGGAGGAGAGGAGAGAGCGGACAGTCAAGGAAGGAGGAAGGAGTAGTAGGGACAGTAAACGGAGAGGAGAGAGGGAGTCAGAGAGGGAGAGTTAAGACGGAACGTTAGGGGAGGAAGAGGAGGGGGACAGTCAGACGGAGGAGCGGAGAGAGGGACAGTAAGACGGAAGGAGAGGAGAGAGGACATTAAGACGGAGGAGAGGGAGAGGAGCGGAAGAGGGGAGGAGTGAGAGAGGAGGGAGCATTAAGACGGAGAAGAAGGAAGAGGGACAGTCAGGGGAGGAGAGGAGAAGAGGTGACAGTAGCCGGGAGGAAAGGAAGAGGGACAGTAAAGAGGGAGGAAGGAAGAGGGCCAGTAAGACGGAGAAGAGGAGAGAGGGACAGGTCAGGGGAGGAGCGGAAGAGGGACAGTAAGAGGAGGAGAGAAGAGCGACAGTAAAGGGAGGAAGAGGAGGAGAGGGACAGTCAGGGGAGGAGAGGAGAGAGGAACAGTAAGCGACGGAGGAGAGGGAAGAGAGGGACGTTCAGGGGGAGGAGAGGAGAGAGGGAACAGTCAGGGGAGGAGAGGAAGAGGGAACAGTAAACGGAGGAGAAGGAGAAGAGGGACAGTCAGGGGGGAGAGAGAGAGGGACAGTAAGAGGGAGTGAAGTGTCGACGGGGCTTGTTAAAGAGTAAGAAAGACAAACTCAAAGTGAAGCACTCAGAGGGACAGGCTATGCACTAGTTATACTATAACACCTGTAGGCTAGGACCTGACACCGTTCACAGCCAACAAAGACTAAAAAGAGAACCACCAACTATGATCATGAACTTGGGAGGAAAAACCTCAAGTGTGTCTGTGCTGCTTGCTTCTGTATTTTAAACAGCTATACACGGTGTGTGTGTGTATGTGTCTGTGTGTGTCTGACAGCCGGTGTTGTGAGTCCCCAGCCAGCCATGTTTTATTCTGTTCATTTTGCGGACGCTCCTGCACTCACTGTCCCCCACTTCACACACCACCACCCCACACACACACTCACAGCACACAACAAATCACACCCCCACACACACACACACACACACACACACACACACACACACACACACACACACACACACACACACACAACACACACCACACGCACACACACACAGCACACACACACACACACACTAACACGCCAGCACACACACACACAGCACACACACACACACAACACACACACACCACACACACACACAACAACACAGACACACACACGTTTGTTCTTCTTGAACAAACTTGCTGCGCCCAGATCTAGAACAACATAACGCAGGCCAGCGTCCTTCACTGTAGAAACCTGTCAGGGTGTGTGTGAGAGAAGAGTGATCTAAGCAGGACTTCAACTTCTCACCTTCCAACTCCAGTGGCTTCCACTGGACACACCACTGGTTGAATCAATGTTGTTTCCAACGTGGAATAGACGTTGAGATTGACGTCTGTACCCAGTGGGATCTCAATTTGGACAAATACCGCTAGTCATAGCAAACAATCCATCCAGCATTACTGCAAATCCCCCATCTAATCAGTGGCAAACAGTTCTCTCATCCAAACCAGGGAAGTGATACTGTAATACGGCCAACTGCCATAATCAGACCACAGGATAAACACCACAATAAACACGATGAATATGACTGTAGGATAACATCTATCCATTTAACACCGCAGTCGCTGTACAGAAAGCTACAGGGATTACATAATATTCACATCATCATACATTTACTTTCACTAATCTATTAAATAGTCATACTACTTTAGATAAATTACTACCCCTATGATACAGTGATTACTCACTAACCCTGGGCGCTTGAACAGTGACACCTATTCTACGCTGCTTGTGCTGTGAGCTTCCCAGTGAAGAAGATGACAGAGGCCCTTTCAGGTCAGGCATACTGCGGGGGTCTGAGCTGAGGATGAGAGGAGCGAGAGAGCGAAGGAGAGAAGAAGCAAAAGTGTCAGTAAATTGGAGTAAGGAGCGATCAGGGAAGTAAGATAAGATGTGCTTGAATGCAAGGAGCTGACTGAGTCTCATAGAGCAGAGAGAGAAGAGAGAAGAGAGAGACAGAGATAGAGAGAGAGAGAGAGACAGAGAGAGAAAGAGAGAGAGAGAAGATAGAGAGAGCAGAGAGAGAGAGAAGGAACAGAGAGAGACAGAGACAGAGACAGAGCATGAGAAGGACAGAGAGAGAGAGAGAAGAAGAGAGGAACAAGAGAGACGAAGAAAAGAGACGAGAGACACTAGAGAAGAGACGAGGAGACAGAGAAGAGAGAGAGAGAGAGAAGAAGAGAGAGAGAGAGACCATGGAGAGAAGAGAAGAGAGGAGAGACGAAGAGAGAGGCGAGAGAGACAGAGTACAGAGACAGAGAGACAGAGACGAACAGAGAGAGAGCAGAGACAGAAGACAGAGAGAGACAGAAGACACGAGAACAGAGAGAGAAGACAACCCAAGGAACAGACGAGAGAGAGAGAGAGAAAGAAGACGAGAGAGGACAGAGAGAGAAGAGAGAGAGAAGAGAGAGACAGAGAGAGGGAGAGAGAGAGACGAGAGAGAGAGAGAGAAGAGAGAGAGAGACAAGAGACAGAGAGAGCGAGAGAGAGAGAGAGAGAGAGGAGAGAGAGGAGAAAGAGAGAAGAGAGAGAGAGAGAGTGAAGGAAGTGAGAAGATAAGAGAGAGAGAGAGAGGAGAGGATAGAGAGACACTATGGAGAGAGTGACACATGGAGAGAGTTAAATAAAAAAAATTCTTATTACAAAATAAAAA
>NC_036869.1:9245946-9249817 GCF_002910315.2 Salvelinus sp. IW2-2015
GTCTGTGCTCTACTTGTGCTTGGTTCCTGTATTGTGACAGCTATACACGGTAGTGTGTGTGTATGTGTCTGTGTGTGTCTGCCAGTCCGGTGTTGGAGCTCCGCCAGCCAGCATGTTTTATTCTGTTTCATTTTGCGGACGCTCCTGCCAACTTCACTGTTCGGCGCCACACACACACACACCAAAACAAATCACACCACACACACACAACACACCACAACACACACACCCACACACACACACACACACACACCACACACACACAACACCCCCACAGCACACACACACAACACACAACACACACACACACACCACAACAACACACCACACACACACACACACCACTCATAGCTGTCACGCGCCACTCAATTGGCTTCAAGAGTTGACACTGCCTGTCTCTTCACCCACACACACACACAACACACACCGACACACCACACACCACCACAACCACAACACCAACACCACACACACACACACACAACACACACACACACACACACAGTTTGTTCCTTCTTCACACACTTGCTGCGCCCAGTCTAGAACACAATACGCAGGGCGCGTCCTTCACTGTAGAAACCTGTTTCAGGTGTTGTGTGACGAGAGACGGATCAAGCAGGACTGTCAACTTCTACCTCTTCACACACTCCGTGGCTTCCCATGGACACCACATCTGGTCTGAAATCAATGTTGTCTCCGAACGGGATAGGTAGACGTTGAACTTGACCGTCTTAACCCAGTGGGTTGTTCACAATTGGACAAATCCGGCATCAGTCATAATAGACACATCCATGCCAGCAACTTACTGCAAATGCCCCCAATCTATACTCAGTTGGCAACAGTCTCTTCCACACCAGGGCAAGTGATGACTGTTAACATACGGCTCAGCTGCTTAATCTCTCAGTTACACGACACGACATGACGATACTACCACTAATCACACGTGATGAGTATGAAATCCTGATTAGGATATAAACATCTAATCGCATCATTATATACACCTGCAAGTCGCTGTACAGAATACAAGCGCTTCTACCAGTGATTAAACTAACGTATTCCAGATCCAGTTCATCGACCATTTACTTCTATCTAAATACTCTATCTAAAATAGTCAAATACTTTAAGCCTTTACATTAATATACTCTGCCACTCCCCTGAATGATTATCGAAACTGATCTACTCACATACTACCCTGCTCTGGGGTCGCTGGTCGCACATCCAGTGACAAGCACTACTTGCATGACGCTGCTTCGTGCTGTTGGCTCCCAGTGAAAGAAGATGGACAGTGGCGCCATCTTTTTCATGGTCAGGCTATACTTGCCGGGGGTCTGAGCTGAGGATTGAAAGAGGAGCGAAGAGAGCGAAGGCAGAGGAAAAGCAAAGTGTCAGTAAATTGGAGTAGCAATGCCGATCAGCGGAAGTTTAAGTAAGATCGTGCTTGTAATGCCAAGGAGCTTGACTGACGTCTCATAAGGTTCAGCGAGAGTAAGCAGGAGACAGAGAGAGGAGAACAGAGACAGGGGGATGACAGAGAGAGAGAGCAGGAAGCCTAGAGAGGAGACAGCAGAGATGAGAGATAGAAAGAGAGACGAGGAGAGAGAAGAGAGAGAGAGAGCTGAGACAGAGGATGCAGAGAAGAGACCAGAAGGAAACAAGACAAGAGAGATGAGAGGAAGACGAGAGAGACAGAGAGAGGACAGAGAGAGGAAAGTGAGAAGAGATGAGACAGACACTAGAGAGGAAAGAGTAGAGAGTACCGCAGAGAGACGGAGAGGAGGAGAGAGAGAGAGAGAGCAGAGGACACATGAGACGAGTTAAATCAAAAAAATAATTAACAATCATAAACATGAACTGGGAGCTTTGAGGACAAATCCACCCTCTCTCTTCCCCCTTTTTCTCCTCCTACTCGGCTGTACTGTCAATATCCTCCCGCCCTGATCTTCCCCCATGACCTAGTTTCTCTCTACTCTTTTTCTCCCCTTTCCTCCCTCCATCTCCTCCCCGTTTCTCCTTCCGCCTCTCTCGGCCCCCTTTTTATCTCCATTCTCTCCTCCTTCCTCTCCCCCCTTCTCCTCCCTCTCTCCCTCTCTCTCCTCCCTCTCTCTCCCTCTTTGCTTCTCTTCTCTGTCTCGTTACTGAGGGCACATTAGCACTCGACTGCGCTACTCCCAAACAAACACTCAGCCAGCGGCAGTCTGCTAACACTGTGCTCCCCCGTATTCATATCCCTGCTCCAGAAAAACATACAGCAAGCAACCCAAACAAACATGAACAACAGTCCTCACTGAAACTCACTGCAGAAAAACTCACTGCAGAAAAAGACTAACAGGCCTTTCAATCCATCCTTAATGAGCTTTGGAACTGAGTAACGTCTGAGAAACACTAACCAAATGTACTTTGATTAAGGATGGCTCCTCTACATAATGATCCACCGTCACGATAAATTAAACCGCTCTTCTATTGGCTTTCTGGACGAACCGACCAATAAGGTCTAAGGACCGGACTCTAGGGAGGAAGTTCAGAGGTTAAACCCCCTGTATGTTTTAGCTTATTGACTSGCTACCTCAGTGGAGAGAGCAAACCCAGTTAACAGAGATCTCTAGACACTAAACAGTACAGATGGAATTAGGCCAAACCGTTTGTCATCAAATAGAAACCTGCTCATTTGGTTATGTGGTAAAGGTACGCTATGTGTTTCTGCATCGAGTCACAGTGCTAATCAGTGTCATTTGTTAGGCTAGCACAATTACTGCTGTGATTACATTTTCAAACATGAACACTGAGTAGTGAGGCTGACTCTCAACTATTCCTGTAGCACAGATTGGTAAACTACTCTATTATCCTTCCTTCTTGGATGTCCATTTACATTACAACTAGCCTGTAGAAGTGACTTAATCAGGGTCAGTTAACCATACGGGACTGGCCCTGTTCATGGACCAGAAGTTGAGGAACCCTGAAATGGAGGCCTAAAACTAGCCTTACTAAACTCAGCAAAAAAAGAAACGTCCCTTTTTCAGGACCCGTCTTTCAAAGATAATTCGTAAAAATCCAAATAACTTCACAGTTCTTCATTGTAAAGCGTTTAAACACTGTTTCCCATGCTGTTCAATGAACCATAAACAATTAATGAACATGCACCTTAGGAACGGTCGTTAAGACACTAACAGCTTACAGACGGTAGGCAATTAAGGTCACAGTTATGAAAACTTAGGACACTAAAGAGACCTTTCTACTGACTCTGAAAAACACCAAAAGAAAGATGCACAGGGTCCCTGCTCATCTGCGTGAACATGCCTTAGGCATGCTGCAAGGAGGCATGAGGACTACTGATGTGGCCAGGGCAATAAATTGCAATGTCCGTACTGTAAGACGCCTAAGACAGCGCTACAGGGAGACAGGACGGACAGCTGATCGTCCTCGCAGTGGCAGACCACGTGTAACAACACCTGCACAGGATCGGTACATCCAAACATCACACCTGCGGGACAGGTACAGGATGGCAACAACAACTGCCCGAGTTACACCAGGAACACACAATCCCTCCATCAGCACTCAGACTGTCCACCTTGATCCTCATAGGCGTGGAGAGAGGCTGGACTGAGGGCTTGTAGGCCTGTTGTAAGTTTGCAGGTCCTCACCAGGACATCAACCGGCAACAACATCGCCTAGTGGGCACAAGACGCCCGTCGCTGCGACCGAGACAGGACTGGCCAAAGCAAGTGCTCTTCACTGACGAGTCACACGGTGTTTGTGTCTCACCAGGGTGATGGTCGGATTCGCGTTTATCGTCAAAGGAATGAGCGTTACACGAGGCCTGTACTCTGGATGCGGGATCAATTTGGAGGGTGGAGGGTCCGTTTATTTGCATGGT
>NC_036869.1:9249842-9259591 GCF_002910315.2 Salvelinus sp. IW2-2015
AACTTGTCGAAGACTGCCCTAGCATAGCTGCAAGGAGGGCATCTGAGTCCCTACTGAATTGTTTTGGCTCAGCAGGGCAATAAATTGCAATGTTCCGTACGGGTACTGTAAGACGGCCAAGGTACAGTCGCGTTACAGGGGTAATCAGTGGGAGTTAGTTGATCATGATTCGATGAGACTTACGGTCGTTATAGACAGCTGCCTATCAGTGCCGATGGTGCTCCCTGGCCTTAGTGGCAGACCACGATGAAACAGAACACCTGCACAGGTCGGGTTGAACATGTCCCAAACATCTTCTACCTGCGGCGCAGGACAGATGATAGGCAACCAACAACTGCTCCGTAGGTTACACCAGGGAACACACAATCCCTCCATCATCGCACTCAGGACTTCGCTCCAATAGGCTGAGAGAGGCTGGCATCTGGAGGCTTGTAGGTCTTTGTTGGTGAGGCAGGGCTTCCTCCCAGAACATTCACCAGTGGTGAGATCTGGCAACTTGCACCCGCCACCTCGCTGGCGTGCGTCAAGCAACCATGTTCGCCTACCTCCAGTGCGGGAGGCCAAAGACGCACCGTCGGCGTGACCCTGTGACCAGATCAGGCACTTGGCCAGAAAGCTGCCCACCTCACTTGACGAGTCACCCCGGATTGTTTTAGCGTCCTCACCAGGCGTAGTGATGGTCGGATTCGCGTTATCGTGCAAAAGGATTATGAGGGCGTTACACCGGAGCCTGTAACTCTGGGAGCTGCGGGATCAATTTGGCATCGTGGTCGTTGAGGTCCTCTAGGAATCTTCGTGCGGTTGACGAAATACGATTGTCACGCATCACGTCATTGCTTGGACATCATGGGAAAATCAGCACAGACCTCAGATTTTTAAATTCTTTTAATCAGCTCAAGAACTCTCAGGATTTTTAAAATTTCTAAATCAGCCAAGACCTCGAATTATTTCTAAACATTCTTTAATCAGCCAAGACCTCAGATTTATTAAAATTTTAATCAACCAAGACCTCAGATTTTAAATTTTAATCAGCCAAGACCTCATATTTTTAAAATCTTAAATCAAACCAAGACCTCAGATTTTTTTTTTAGACCTCCACAAGTCTGGTTCATCTTGGGAGCTGAAGTACCACGCGCTCATCTGTACTAACCATAGTACGCAACTATAAACCCATGGGACCACGCAGTCATAACGCTCAGGAAGGAACGCGTTCTTCTCCTAGAGATAGAATGTACTTTGTAGCGAAAAGTATGCAATAACTGCCCAGGAACAACAGCGCAGGAGCCTTGTGGAAGTGGACATGGAGAGACAGGTACAAGGTATCTTATATCCACAGTAAACGAGTACCTATACTGACATAACCTGAAAGGCCGTCAGCAAGGAAGAGCCACTGGTCCAAAAACAGCCAGTAAAAAAGCCAGACTACTCGCCCTGTTTTGAAAAACTCTGCACATGGTTGACAGAAATTGTAAACAAAAGAATTAGACTGTTTTGGCGCTAAATGACCGTGTTTGGTCGGAGAGAAAAGATGGAGGTAGTCTTGCAGCTGCAAGAAACATCTCCCATACGTTAAGCACGGGGGGGGGTGGCCCTGAGGGGGAAAAACTGGAGG
This sequence comes from Salvelinus sp. IW2-2015, assembly GCF_002910315.2. NCBI lineage: Eukaryota > Metazoa > Chordata > Actinopteri > Salmoniformes > Salmonidae > Salvelinus > Salvelinus sp. IW2-2015. Next base: position 9,251,455 of record NC_036869.1, read on the forward strand.
GACCGGCCTTTCTGCTAGCACTGTTCCCTGAGTTGAAAGACCTTTGTGACTACAAACAATATATCTGAAGGTGGCAAATCATGTTGTGGGGGTGCTTTGTCTGCCAGGAGGGCACTGCGTGTACTCACAAAGATAGATGGAGTATCATGAGGCAGGTAAAATGATGTGGATATATTGAAGCCAACATCTAAGACATCAGTCAGGAAGTTAACATTGTCGCAGATTGGGTTCTCCAAATGACAATGACCGCCAACCATACTTCCCAAGTTGTTGGCCAAATGTCTTAGCGACAAGCAATGTCAAGGTATTGGAGTGGCGCATACACATAAGCTCCTGACCTCAATCCTTTCCCTATAGAAAGTTTGTGGGCAGAACTGAAAAAGCGTGTGCGAGCAAGAAGGCTACCTGAAACGTTTGACCCAAGTTACCAAATACTAATTGAGTGTATGTAAACTTCTGACCCACTGGGAATGTGATGAAAGAAATAAAAGCTGAAATAAATAATTCTCTCTACTATTATTCTGACATTTCACATTCTTAAAATAAAGTGGTGATSCTAACTGACCTAAGACAGGGAATTTTTACTAGGAWTAAATGTCAGYAATTGMGAAAAACTGAGTTTAAATGTATTTGGCTAAGGTGTATGTAAACGTCCGACTTCAACTGTAAGTATTCAGTCCCTTTGCTATGAGACTCGAAATTGAGCTCAGGTGCATCCTGTTTCCATTGTTCATCCCTGAGATGTTTATATAACTGGATTGGAGTCCACCTGTGGTAAATTCAGTTGATTGGACCTGATTTGGAAAGGCACACTCCTGTCTATATAGTTGACAGTGCATGTCAGAGCAAAAGCCAAGCCATGAGGTCGAAGGAATTGTCCGTAGAGCTCAGAGACAGGATTGTGTCGAGGTACAGATCTGGGGAAGGGTACCAAAACATTTCTGCAGCACTGTGTTCTCCAAGAACACAGTGGCCTCCATCATTCTTAAATGGAAGAAGTTTGGAACCACCAAGACTCTTCCTACAGCTGGCCGCCCAGCCAAACAGAGCAATCGGGGGAGAAGGGCCTTGYTCAGGGAGGTGACCAAGAACTCAATGGTCACTGTGACAGAGCTCTAAAGTTCCTCTGTGGAGATTGGAGAACCTTCCAGAAGGACAACCATCTCTGCAGCACTCCACCAATCAGGCCTTTCTGGTACAGTMGTCAACGGAAGCCACTCCTCAGTAAAAGACACATGACAGCCCTCTTGGAATTTGCCAAAAGGCACCTAAATGACTCTCAGACCATGAGAAACAAGATTCTCTGGTCTGATGAAACCAAGATTGAACTCTTTGGCCTGAATGCCATGCGTCACATCTGGAGGAAACCTGGCACCATCCCTACAGTGAAGCATGGTGGTGGCAGCATCATGCTATGGGGATGTTTTTCAGCGGCAGGGACTGGGAGGCTAGTCAGGCTCGAGTTAAAGATGAACGGAGCAAAGTACAGAGAGAGATCCTTGATGAAAACCTGCTCCAGAGTGCTCAGAACCTTAGACTGGGGCGAAGGTTCAACTCCCAACAGGACAACGGCACTAAGCAGCCAAGACAACGCAGGAGTGGCTTCAGGACAAGTCTCTGAATGTCCTAGAGTGGTCCAGCCAGAGCCCGGACTTGAAAATAGCTGTGCAGCAACGCGCCTCATACCCACGACTCAAGGCTGTAATTGCTGCCAAAGGTGCTTCAACAAAGTACTGAGTAAAGGGTCTGAACACTTATGTAAATGTAATATTTTGTTTTTTGATTTTGTATAAATTTGAGGGTATTGTGTCTCTCTCTGGGGTATTGTGTACAGATCAATGAGGAAAAAAATATATTTAATACATTTTAGAATAAGGCTGTAACGTAAGAAAATGTGGAAAAAGTCAAGGGGTGTGAATAGTTTCCGAATGCATTGTAGGAATAAATGCATGAAGTATGTACATAAGAGATGTGTTACTTTGAAAACTGCTGATACGTACCAGTATGTCGAGGAAGGCAGTTTGGATCAGTGTGATCTCTGTGTGTGTGTGTGTGACAGTCAGTCCTTACCAGTATGTCAAGGCAGGCAGCTTTAAGCAGCGTGATCTGGTCAGCTATGGTGAGTCCTGTGAAGCCAGGCACTCGTTTGGCAAACTCCACGATCTTTATAATGCACTTAGTAGCCAGCTCACTGAACTTATCCCACAGGCCCAGGTCCAGCCTCACGCGTTGTTCCAGTGACGTGAGAGAGTCCAGAGAGCCTTATAAAACAACAGCTTAGATGGAGAGTGAGAGAGGAATTCCAGAGGCTGTGAATGAAGAGAGTGAGAGAGTGAGAGTCCCCAGGAGACGTGTGACAGGGAGAGAGACAGTCCAGAGAGCGTAGAGAGAGGCGGAAATGTCCAGGAAGCGTGTGATTACAGGAGAGAGAGAAGTCCAGAGAGGTGAGACACCAAGAGAAGTGACGAGAGAGAGAAGAGTCCAGAGAAGCGTGAAGAGGAGACGAGAGAGGGAACCGGGAAAGAGAGTTCAGTTATCATCTGGATGATGAAGGAGAAGAAAGAGAGGAGAGAGAGAGAGGACCGGGAAAGAGAGCTCCAGTGAGGCAGAGGCTAGAGAGATGAGACCGGGAAAGAGAGTCCAGAGGAGATGAGAGCGAAGAGAGAGAATAGTAGTAAGAGCTTGAGGAGAGAAAAGAGAAAAAACAGGAAGGGAAAAAAGAGGGCAAAACCAAAGAGCATCATTTTGGAATTATTTTTGGGCTACATTACGTGTGTGTGTGTGCTTTTGTTCTTGCAGGAAGCCAAATGATCGGATGTTGTTGTTAATATTACTGTGAGTGAGCAGCTGCATGATCATTCCCTACTGGCCATTATTCATGTTTTTAAACTACTCTAAAAGACAAACCAAATGATTGTCTTTAGCTAGTACCATGAAATGGACCCATCTGTTTCTCGGGATGGCCTAGGCCACATGCCAGCCGGCGCTGCCTGTGATCACAGAAAGGCAGAACACACACACACAGGTTAAGTGGCTTGTGCTTGTTGATTTGCCGTGCCATGTTTGTCGTGTGGTGTGTGTGTGTGTGTTGCTTCCTGCTTGGTGTGTGTGAGTGAGTGTGTTAAGGGTGTGCACAGATTTTTGACATTACTTTTTATTGGACAGAGACTGATGCCATGAAAAAGTTTAAATCTATCCGACCCAAAGCAACTTGACATAAATTGAATGTTTAATGTCTATGCATGGAAAACTGCCATAACATATTTGACCTTATCACAGAGTGAGAAAATAAATGAAACATACAACGCATCTACCTCCTTATTGACTTCACAGTCGATAAGAAAAGAGGAACAGACAGAGGAAAAAATTGATAGAAGAGTGGCCTCTTTGATTGAATGGAATTAATTTAAGAGACGAGAGGAGAAAACCCAGTGGAAGAGCGAAAGAGAGAAGAGAGAGAGACAAAGAGAACAGATGAATTGGACGAGAGAGAGAAAATGGCTTGTAGAGGAAAAAAGATGAGAGACAGAGAAGAGAGGAGCGGAGAGAGACGAGAGGGAAGAAATACAAAGAGAGAACAGAGGAGGAGAGAGATGGAGGAGAGAGAGACAGAGAGGCAGCAGAGAGCGAGGACAGAGAGGACTGAGAGACGAGAAGAGAGAGAGATGGAGAGAGGAGAGTTGAGTAGATTAGGACGTGGGTTAAGTGAGAGGGGACATTAGGTGTCTGTTTTAAATCACTGTGAAAACGAGCTGCAGCAGGCAGCAACACTACAGACACCACATCTCACTTTCTTACTGGACAATACATTACTACTGTACTGTCTGTGTCACTGGACAATACATACTACTGTACTGTGTGTCACTGACAAATACATACTAATGTACTGTGTATGTCACTGACCAATACATATAATTGTACTTGTGGTGTCATGACAAACATAACTACGTGAACTGTGTGTCGCTCCTGGACTGACAATAATACTAATGTACTGTCATGTCCAAACTAGACAATACATAGCTACACTGGGTAAAAAAGTTGATAAACCCGATTGAACATCTTCAAAAAAATTATTTGTTACAAGCTTAACACTTCTGAACTTGAGCAAATTTACATACAAAGCATGTACTGTTGGTGATGTGGTGTGGATAAGATAATTACCCTCCCATAGCAGAAGAATAGTTGCAGGTTTTGAAATAACTTTTTTGTTACTTGCTGCCCTGTGATTTGTCACAGATAATCATTTGTTGTTCATTTATCTTAGTATTTGCCCCAATTATTTCCTACTTACTACTGCTCCCATGATTTCTTGGGGTTCTGCCTTTCTGACTGACCAATACCATACCTAATTGTACTGTGGTCCTCCCTGACGTGACTATAATACTCATCTAACTAATTTACGTTAGTAATTTACTATTCGTTGTCTCACCGCTATGCAACTCCCGTTAAACAGGCTCGGGAGAGACATAAGGTCGATAGCCTAGTTGTCACTGACAATACATACTACTTGCGTAGTCTGCCTCCGAAAACACAACCCCCAACCAAGCCACACTGCTTCTTAACACAGGCGCGCCCTCCGAAACCCGGAGCCAGCCACACCTAATTGGTTGTCGGAGGAAACTGGCACCTATGCTTCGCTTACCCTCTTGGACTGTATCTAGCAATACACGCACTACTACTGTACTTGGCGCGCTCCGTGGTCCGGTTCTGACTGACAATACATACTAATGTACTGTGTCACTGACACCAAGCCTAACATCTACGTAAAAGTCTGGCTTGACTGTAGTGTCCACTGACAATGTAATGCATCAGCCTACTGTACGTGATTGGATAGTCGAGCTTAAGCTGACTAGAACAACAATTACCACTAATCTGTACCGCGTGCCAAAACCCTCACGATGTTGTCACTGACAATTACAACACATACCTTGTTCACCTGCTGGTTCGCGTTCTGACTGAGCGTCAATACATACTAATGTACACATGGTGATGCCTTCGGTGTCCACTGGACAATACATACTAGAGCGAACCTGCTACAGTGGAGTGTTGTTGTCGGACTTGGACAACAAGTCATACATGACTACCTGTATGCCTGTGATGTTCACTGGACATATACATAGCTCCAGTGTTAGCCCCTGAGAGTGACGTCCCTTCCTGCGACCTGACCACATACCCTACTGGAATGTGAACGTGTGTGTTGCGACGGACCAACACACTTCCTATCTATCTGTTACTATATTGTGATTTTTAACCACATTTATTGCATCTAGCTTAGCAGACATCGAGCTAATACATACTAATTTGATCTGTGTGTCACTGACAATATGCGTATACTGACTCGATCAGCGTCGCGTGTCATTGAACCTAGAGGAAATACAACCTCCTATGGGTTATCTGAGTGTTGTCTACTGACAATATATTGCATTTACTATGTTTACTGGGTGTGTTCGGCTTGTCTGCAGGACTGACAATACGATGCATAATGTGATAGACGTGTGATTGTGGTCACTGACGAAGAGTACAATCTACTTGTGGACTGTGACCAAAGCTTCTGCTGATAGCTCTACCGGAATACATACTAATGTTGATTGTCATATTGTTGTCCTTTGTTCACTGACGTATATTACATTGTTCTACTGTTATCTATGTGTGTTCGCTTTGGCTGACCTTCGGGGTAGTGGGTTCCCATAATGCGAGAGGGAGAAAGAAGTTGGAGATGCAGGCTGGCTGATCATGGGGTGGAGAAAGGAGTGGAGATGGAGTTGGTCTATGGGGGCATGGCTGCGTGAGAGAGCGGACGTATTACGATGATCGAGAAATCTCTGATATGGAAAGGTAGCCTACTCGTCCTTGTTCCTCCCCTGGGCGAAGGAGGGGGAGGTAGATTTCACAGCCCTATGCACTTGCCTTGTCCTTGCTCGCCCCATCCCCGCCTGCGTCCACTGCAGATTTTCATGTTCTGTTTCAAGATTGTACCCCATTGTTGCACCTTTCAAGTGAACCCAATAACTTGTTCTCAGATTAGAGCCAAACATAGGCAAGTGTTTGTTGCTTCTTGTGGAGATCAATTCCCATTTAAAGGTCATTTTATCCAAAACAAATTGACACAAGTTGCGACGTTAGGTGAATGAGTGAATGTGAAGCTGCCCAATGTAGAAACCAAACGCTCTGCACTTCATCACCGGCCGGGGTTGTTGTTCGCATGTGTAGGCTAGTGACAAAAAGAAATCAAATAGGACTGCCTTTTTATTAAAAGGTGCGAGCATTATTATCCATTATGGATAGTAACCTCGTTGACCAACGCTGATAATGATCTTTTGGTACGCTTAGACGCTCTCCTTTCTTAGCCCGACGACAATCGTGACGCAGAACCACCCACCACCAAAGGACCAAGCAGAGGTTCGTTAATGTATGGCATCATAGTGTCAGATGGCTGACTGAGTATAAACAACATGAGCACAACACCACACACACACACACACTCGACAACCACATCACCACACACGGACACAGCCACACCACAACGACAGCAACACCACACACACAAACACACACACCACAACTACTAGCAGCTCACCACACACACACCACACAACCACACACACACACACACTGGCCTCTCCTTGAAAAGCCTAGGGCCCACATATTCCCTGAGATCTTTTTAATTTTTGGATCCTATCTTTAAGAGTGCCAGGGCACCCGTTTATCAGTCACCATCCCTGTCAATGACCAGCCTCGTGATTCATTGTCACGCTTTAAGCCCTCTCACTCACCCTCTGTTGCTCTCGGCAGTACATATCCGCCTCACTCTCACAGTACACGACTCCCCTGAAATCAAACACCAGGGAACGCGTAAGGGCTGATGAGTAATATTCACGCGAGCAATACATTGGAGCGTCGGTTAACCTAATCTAGGGTGAGCTGAGAGAGGAGGAGAGAGAAACGGCCGGACGAGCATACGAGGAAATTGGCTCGCATGGTAAACGGGCGAGAACGAGAGGGCGGACAGCCCAGAATTCGTGTGGGCGAGAGAGGGTGCACACGGGGGAGATTGGCACAGAACATCAGGGTAGAGGAGAGACCTGAGCCCAACTCCCCGTGCTTGAGCACGTGGCGAGGAGAGATGACTGGGCAGGCACACGGTTTATGCGGTATGATAGAAGCGCACGGTGTCCCCAGTGCGCAACCATATAGGCCGGTGCGCTACATCGCAGCTCCTCGAAACGCGGGCAGAGGGGTTAAGAGTGGAGAGAGCATCGAGGAGCCCAGGAGAGAGAGAGAGGAGAGAGATGATGGACCGGACTCAGCGCAATCTGTGTCTCCAGTGCAGTGCACCTCGCGCCCAGGGAGAGGGAGAGATTAATTTTGACTTTGCCAGCCAGAAGCCCTACAGCATGAGAGGAGGTGCGCGCTATCTATGGGTATCGCCCAGCCACAGCAGATCAGTAGCCAGAGGTCTGACATTGCACAACTCCAGACCCAGACCGCGCACAAGGACAGCGCAGAGCAGAAACATTCAGACCTGGGATCAACAAGATATCAACCTTGAGCAGTAGAAGATGTTTCTCAGGGAGAAGCCGAATTCACACTGAGGGGGAACACCAAAAGTAGTGCGTAACACATTAGGGGAACGATGTAGTAGATGAATCAGAATGATGAAGAGACAAATATGAGAGAGACATGAGAACAATGGTATAATGTGGAAGAGCGGGACCATGAGAGAAATCACGATACTACTGGAGTAAATTTTAGGTACAAGTAGTTAACTGACAAGGAAAGGGAGTTGTCCCCAAACTTGTTTAAATTCATTTTATAAATAGCGATATTACTTAATGAATAAATAGTGATATAGGCAATGTTACGGACTTGAAGAAGTGACGAGGTGGACAGGATGAGAGATGCACTCTCTCTTAGAAGAGAAGAAGCGAGTTTGCAAGAAGATGTAGATGCGGTTCTATAGAATTGTGGGTAGGTGAGGCTGATGAATGAGTTTGTGTGTCATCAGTGAAGGTAACTGGAGGAATGCAGGTAGCCCAGACGATGTCCCCGATAGAATACTATGGTGCTGCTGGGAGCGAAAACAAGGGTACACCTCGAGAGAGAGGAAGAGAGAGAGAGAAAAGCTGAGGAGAGTGAT
>NC_036869.1:9259616-9268799 GCF_002910315.2 Salvelinus sp. IW2-2015
TATGTTCTGCCTCGACTTCTGGAGTGGGGAGAGAGAGGACACACTCTTGCATTAGCAGGCATGCACACACACCACGGAGACACAAACAGGCACACACACGTGGAGACACAACACACCGGAGACACACAGACACACACACGGAGACACACAAGATCACCACACAGCGGAGACACACAGACGCACACGGAGCAACAGCAGACACACACAACGCGAGTCTACAACAGACACACAACACGGAGACACACTAGTACATCATCACACGGAGGACACACAGGCACACGGAGTACACACAGACACACAAACGACGAGCACATTATGAACACACACGGAGACACCACAGACACACACACGGAGCACACACACACAACATAGAAACAAACACAACAGAGAGTAGGCGAGAATGCAGCCTCCATGATGAGACAACGAGTTTGCTTAATTGATCATCCACGTCTTTCACCGCATTCACTATAGTCTCAACTGATATATAAATAAACACTATATCTTCACCCTGGAATATATAAATAATCACTATATCTCATGGTTATATTATATATAATTAAATAACATCATGACCTAAAAATATCTCACGTATATTAAATAATACACTAATCCACTGGTATATAAAATAATACACTATATCTCACGTTTATATAATAATTGACACGTATTATCTCACTTGCTATTATTAAATACATATATTCACTGTATATAAACAATACACTATATCCACGTATATAAACAGATCACAGCTATATCTCACTGTAATAAACAATACACTATATGTCACTGTATATAAATAATACACTATATCTCACTGTATAAATAATACACTATATCTCACGGTCTGCATGTAAGATATTGAATACATAATACACTATTCCTACTGTATATAAATAATACACTAATCTCACTGCTATATAAATATACACTATAATCTCACTGTATATAAATAATACACATATCCACTGATATAAATAATACACTATATCTCACTGTATATAAAGTAATACACTATAGCTCACTGTATATAAATATAATAACACTACTATTCACTGTATAAAATAATACACTCTCCACCATGAGACTATAGAACACTTCAGTGGTTGTTGTTGTGTTGTCATATAATAGAGCCGAGCACGAGAGGACTGGGCTGCGGTACATGATTTGAGAAAGAGCAGGAGCGAGAGGAAAGAGAGAGAAGCAGAGCAGCCATAAAAACTGTGACAGGTAGCAGGGAGCACTTTGAAGTGAGAGGAATGGAGTTAAAGTATCTATTGGGCCAAGCCACCTTAACTACTGAGCGAGGCAGGAGAGAGGAGGAGCAGGAGGAGGAGGGGAGAGGAGGCGAGAAGAGAGGAGTGAGGAAGGAGAGAGGAGAGGAGGAAGAGTGAGGGATGAGACGAGAGAGAGGAGAGAGGGAGGCAGGAGGAGGAGGAGGAGAAGAGCGAAGAGAAAGAAAGCAGATAGGGTAAAAGGGAAAGGATAGGAAATACCAGAGGAATAAAAGAGGAGGTGAGAGACGGCGGGGGGGGGGCCTGGTGATGGCAGCCATTAGGATGAGAGTGAGGACGATAGTGACAGGCTAGATGAGGAAGACAGAGATGGGGAGAGAGAGCGAAGACAGGAATGAGTGAGACATGTGGGGTGAGATGGGTGAGGAGGATAAATTGAAAGAGAAAGTTAAATGAGAGGAGGAGAAGACAGAGTAAACAGAGACTGGGATGAATGAGGCGGTTGTGGAGTTTGAAATCTCATCCCTGCCCTTGTTATAAGTTCTTTAAAGACTTTCATTAAACAACTTCCTTTCAGTCGCTGATCTGACAGCCGTGCTACAGCTTATATAATCATCTCCCACGTATGATGCAGTCAGGATGCATCTCTAAATATAATTATCATATATGCAAAATAAAGTTGGTTTTCTATCAGCTTGTAGTTTGTCTTTGGTGAGAAAGTGAGAGGAGGAGGAAAGTCCAAAGTTCAGCAGACAAGTTGATTCAAAGCAGAGGAGAATAGGCTGAGATGGGAGGAGGGAGGATGGTAATGTGGCGATGGAGGAATATGAGGAGAAGAGTCCAGAGAGAGATAGAGAGAGAGTCCAGGAGGGAAGAGTGAGAGAGAGTTCGCTGCCAGAATTCTAAGGAAGAAAGAGATCGTGGCGTCTGGGAAAAAAAGATGTCAGATGGGTAGAGACTGCCGGTAGTGTGCGGGTCGAGAGAATGTCGTCCAGAAGGTGAGTGCGAGTAATCCAGGAGAGCGTGGTTCTGCGGTGAGAAGAGTGAGAGAAGTCAGAGAGCGTGGAGAGAGAGCTGAGGAGTAGTGTGTTATGATGAGTCCAGTGATGTGAGAGTGTTCTTCAACAGTGGGGTTGTGTGAGAAGATATCCTGAATGAGGAAGAACCAGGGAAACAGCAACAAGAAGGTGCACGGGTGAGTGAGCGTGTGGGGGTGAGGCAGGAGAGGGAGAGGCTTCCGAGGACATTTAGCGGCTAGAGAACGAGGTCAGAGAGCGGAGACGTGAGAGTGATTGTGAGTATTGAGGTCCTTTGTGTGAACTGTAGGTGAGGGTGCGGTAGAAGACTGGAGAACGAAGCAACGAGACGGAGGGACCAAGAAGAGCTTCTCGATGCAACAGAGAGAAACGAGAACCGAGGACGAGAGAGATGAGACCGGGAAAGGATTACAGGTGAGTCTCAGTGAAGTTCGGTTGAGAGAGAGAGTGTACGGGTCGGACCGGGGGAATAGACGAGAGTCGCAGAGTGGCAGGGCGCGCGAGCGAGTAATACTATGACGTAAATTACACGATTAGAGCTTGTAGAGGAGAAACGAAAAAAACAGGCAAAGAAAAGGGACAAGACAAAAGAAGTCATTTGGGGGGGATCATTGCTTTACATATCCTGTGTGTGGGCCGCTGTCTTTTGTGTGCCAGTGGAAGTGGGATTAATGATTCTGTCTGGCATGAGGCAGCCTGATGATCATTTGTGGCATTTATGTAAACTATCTAAAAGACAAACACAAATGATTGTCTTTAGCTAGTTACCTGAAATGGACCCCATCTGTTTCTGATGGCCTGGGCCAGCCAGTCCGGACGTGCCTGTGATCACAGAAAGGCAGAGACACACTACACACAGGCCTTGGAGTGGCTTGTCGCTGTTGTTGATTTGCCGTGCATGTTGGTCAGATCGTGTGGTGCTGTGTGTGTGTTTGTCCTTCTCTTCGCTTTGGTGTGTGTGGAGTGAAGTGTGTTAAAGGTGATGCCACAAGAGATTTTGTGACCATTACCTTTTTATTGACAGAGACTTGCATGCCATGAAAAAGTTTTTAAATCTATCCGACTCCCAAAGCCACTCTTTGACATAAATTTGAATTGTTAATGCTATGTCATGGAAACTGCCAAACATATGTGTGTTGACCTTAATCACAGATTGAGAAAATAAATGAAACATACACGCATTACCTCCTTATTGACTTCACAGTTCGATAAGAAAAGAGGAACAGACAGAGAAAAATGATAAAAGAGTGGCCTTTTTGAATTGAATGGAATTAATTTAAGAGACGAGAGCGAAGAACAACTCCATGTGTGACAAGACGAAAGAGAGAAGAGAGAGAGACAAAGAGAGACAGATGACACTTGGACGAGAGAGAGAAAGACTGGGCTGTGTTGGCGGAAAAAAAGATGAGCAGACAGAGAAGGCAGCAGAAATAGAATGTTCTCCTTTTGGTGTATGAATGAGTAGGTGAGAGAAGAGAGAAAGACTCTTTAATTTCTCCACAAGAGAGCAGACAGAACCGAGAGAGCAAGACCAGATTGGGGAAAACGTGGAGAAGAGTATGTAAACAGAGAAGAAGCAGAAGGAGACAGAAGAGACTGAGAGCAGAGAGAGAGAGAGAAGAGAGAGAAGAAGAGGCTTGATTAGTAGGGTGAATTTTTAAGGAACGTGGGTTCTTAAGTGAGGGAGGGACAACGGGTGTGATTAATCACCTTGTAAAGCACGTAGCCAATTTCGTCTTTGTTGCCAGGCAAATGCCCGCTCTTTTTATCAACCACTACAGATACAACATCTCGTACTATAACATATTACTAGACAAGATAGTCATTACTACATGTACACATGTGGATCTAAAATTGATGTCTACGACATAAGAACAACACCACCATAACATAATCCTTAACTGTACCGGTGTGTTGTGTCACTGCATTGAAAAATTTTATTTTATCTATTTCTATCTTTTTTTGTGATCTGATCCTTCTGTCATGACGTTTGTTAATTGTACTCATTACTAAGTCTTCTACTTTTTTGTGTCATCTGGACCCCATACTAAATTCTTTGTTTGTTTCTGCTCACATACATATCTGTATTTTCTCGACATCATGCCTTAATACATACTAAGTGTCCACTGTTATATTCACTGAACAATACATACTACTGTACTGGGTGTCGCTTCTGACGACTCACATATATAATGTATCCAGCTGTGTGTCTACTGGATAGAGGTACTTTACTTTGTATGGATGTGTCGCTTCGGACTGACAATTATCGTTTCATGATCTAGATGTGTTCTTACTCGTGCTTCCGCCTCCTTCAAATCCATCTCCTACTGGGTACCGACAATACCGCACTTAACATAAGTTTACTGTTGCGAATAGTCACTGAACAATACATACTACTGTATGGTGTGTCGCTTCGGACTGACATACATCTAATGTACTGTGATTCGGTTCCTGACTGACAAAAATACATCTTATTTTTGACTGTTTGCATGACAATACGATACTAATGCTAACTTGTCCGTCTCACTAATAGCTTTTCCTCTCTCGTCTTGTTTCGTGCGTTGCTTTACCTGACACTACAATATATTACTAATTGTATCTGCGTTTGTTGTCTGTTAATTACATAACTTTTTTTACTGTGTGTTATCGGCTTACATAGCACTTGGACCGAATATCGATTCTACTAATTGTACTGTATATAGTCACTGACTAATAACATTATATACTAATGTAACTGTTGTGTCACGACAATACATACTACTGTTACTGTGTGTGACTAATACAATACATATATGTACTGTGTGTCGCTTCTCCCTGTCTACTACATACTAAATATACAAGAGTTTAGTCTTTCTAGAACAATATCAATAACACTCTGGTACTGATTGTGTTCGATAATTGACGGACGAAATACAATAACTAATGTACGTGTGTCACTGACCTTAATACATACTACTCTACCTTCTTGTGTGTCACTGACAATACATATAATGTACTGATGGTGTCACTGACAATATATATTATCCAATTATTACTGCTGGTGTCGACTTCTGCTGACAATAACATATAAAACTGTACTTGTGATCACTGACAATACAATTCTAACTTGGACGTGACGCTTCTGACTGACAAATACATACATAATGTACTGTGTGTCTACTGACAATACATTTCTACTGTACTGTGTGTCAGCTTTCTGATCTGGGGGATGGGGAGAAAGAAAAAGTGGTTTGTGGGGTGGGCTTGAGAAAGGAGTTGGAGAGGGGTTTTCGGGATGGGGGAGGGGACGACAGAATCTTCTGATATTAAAGCTACTGATCTATGTTCTCCCCTGGGCGAAGGAGGAGAGTTAGTTTCTATTCACAGTTATATAAGATAAACAACATACAATTCCATCCCCCCGCATCCCCTCTCACACTGCAATTATCAGTCAATACACCCAGTCCCATAATTTCAATTAATAGCCAAAAACAAAGGAAGTGCCTGGCGAGCAATCTAATTTCCAAATTTAATAGGCATTTTATTCCCACAAATTAGACAAGTAAATGCCGACGTTAGAAGGTAGCTGCAATGTAGAAATCACAACGCGCGTGCACTTCTCACCGCCGGGGTTGTTGCTAAATAATACATTAACAAACGAAAAAACGACTCTCAGGGCTTTTATTATCCTTAGTACCTGTGGTTCTAAGTTGTCGTAAATGACAGGGTAGAGTATAGCAGTGAATAATGTATCTCCATTAGCACATGAGAGCTGACTGAGCAATAACACAACACACACACACACACACACACACACACTACACACACCACACTCAACACACACACACACACACACAACACACACACACACACACACACAACGTCACACACACACACCACTACCACAACACACACCTCGTTTCCCTTCTCCTTGAACCTAGGGGCCACAGTACCCTAATTGGCTTTTCTTTCTCTTAAGAGTGCCGAGATGGACATCCAGAGTCGTTTAATGTGCTTTATGAAGAAGGAGGTGTGAGATCACATCCCTGTCAGATGAGGCATAATTCATATGTCAAAGAACGCTTTAAGCGCCCTCTTCACCACCCATGCTGTCATCTATAGTCACTTTCTGCCCCTCACCCCAGAGCCGTCAGATAAGATCTCCAAACTAAATCACCCGAGACTAGGATGTAATAATTATCCCACATAATTGAGTGAGTTTATAACCTTAAAATCTATGGGTGAGACTCATGAGGGAGAGAGAGAGAGATGCCCGAGCAGAAGGAAAGAGAGGAGAGAGCAGAGAAGAGATTCAGTTCGTTGATTTGAAAAGAAAGAGAAAGAACAAGGTATAGTGTTTCGATTTTTGGAACCGGAACTTCTTTTAAGAGAGAGACTCTAACAAAAGGCCAAACTATAAATTAGTTTTTTCGATTTCTTTGCCCTTAAGCCTGAGGTATTCTAAGAACAGATGTGAGCTTGGCTTACTACATAGCATGCTACTTGTAGCATTATCCAGGTTCATTTCATAGATGTCAGCCTGAATACCATGACAACGACCAGACAGACCAGACAGACTGAAGCATAGACAGACAGACAGTGTACAGAGGAGAATGAAGTCTTTGAGTGAGATGAACGCTCGCATTTGCTATGGATTCTAAATCGGAGATAGACAGACAGAGGGAGAAGACAACGAGAGAGACAGACAGGAGAAGAGAACATCATGATAAATCGGGGTCTAGTACTGGAGTGGCTAAAGATACTGGTGTCCTTTCTAAGAGAAGAAGAGATCCTGGAGGAGAATAGAGTTGTAGAGAGATAGAGTTGATGAAGATGGAGCATGTGAGGAATACATAAGAGTAGAGAGAGGAGAGAGAGAGAAAGAAGAGAGGATAGGACTGTCCGAGAAGAGAGAGAGGAGATAAGCGAGCTGAGAGAGGGAGACAGAACCCCTGAGAGACTGAGACGAGAGGAAAAAGCCTGCAGGAGGTATTGAGTTCAAAAAAAACCGACATGTCACATGGTCTTCGAGGATGTAATCATGTCTTGTATAATGAGGACTGCTCTCATTCTGAGAGACCATACATATTTCAAGCCTGTATGTTCGCCCAGATCCAGTGAAGGCCTTACACAGTTATAATCTAATCTCTGCTGTCTACTTCGTGCGTACTGCCGTGACAGTTTTCACATACACTTGCTATTATGTATCCTGCCTCGTGCATGATACGGATACTAAGAAAGACTACATATTATCTACGTATTTTAAGCACAGTTGTTTTTTCTGTCATTTGAAAAAAATTAAGCATTATTGGTTAATTTTGAAAGAAATGTGACTCCTTCATTTATCGCTCATACAGAGAGCTTATGACTAACTGGCGATTGGGAGAAACTTTGTGTTCTTTATCGCTATTTACTTTTTTGTGCCTCCTCGTTTTCCTCCGATCATGTTGTAATACTGTTTATTTTCTTCTAGGTATGTGTTATTTAGAGAGAGAGCCTGGGTTCAAAAGGCATGTCAGGAACCAATCTCTTGTAATAATGAGGGAGTTCTCAGTCTGAGAGCCAACATAATTACAAGTGTTCCAGATGAAGGCTTTATCTATCTACAGGCCTACTGGTACTGCCGTGACAGTACTGACAGCAGCACAGCGGTATGCATCCTGCCTACATGACTGACTGACTCAAATTATCTTTATTTAAAGCCACAGTTTTTTTCTGTCATTTTGAAAAATTAAGTATATTTTAATTTTGAAGAATGTGACATAAATATTACATGACTAACTGGGGAAATAAATATACTGCACTGTTTATTTTTTACTAGGATTTGTTATTTAAGGAGAGTGGAATTTCTATTTCTATCTGAAAATGAATGGTACTACTACTGGGTAGAAATGAAGGAGTAAGAGGTAAGGGTAGGAGGTGGGGTAAGCATAGTTGTGGGTCCTTCCTAAACGTATGTGTTGTACAGAAAAKTATAAATTATGGCAATGTATGGCAAACCGTGAACCTTTAACCTCTGAGAAACTACGCACAGACTGATGGTAACTCTTCCTTCAGAGCTGTCCTACGCCAGGGAAAGTCTTTACACATACTTTGAAGGCGGAAGGCTTTAATCACTAATGATTAGCTTCAGTTATGTCAATCATCCACCATGGGAAAGGACTGGAATGATTGTTACCACTGCTATATATTTAGTTTTTTAAGAAAGGGTGTGCCAGTGCCATGGTGTTTTCTACTTGTCTGTTTATTAAACTGTGTGAACAAAGCCTGAATGATTGATTGGTGACATGAAACTCCCCCAAGCCTTGAGACAAGTTTTAGGTGTGTGTGTGTGTGTCTGAGTTCCTACATGTCTACCACATTATCCCTCACAAATATCCCCTTGCTCTGCTCCTCAACACTCCCAACAGTACATCGTTCGCAAAGCTCCGGTGTCAATCACACACCGAGGCCAATCTATACTGTTAGTAAGTCTATCAGTCTAAAAACAAACAGTGTTAGACACTTTCAAACTCCCTGCACAACAATGCCATGCCTAGCTGTCAATCAAACACACCGCTATCTCAACCTGCTAGAAAACTATCAAGTCACTCAGGACCCATCTCACTATCCCACATGACTATCTCACATTTACCTCTCAACATGTCCCAAAACTAGCTAAGTATCTATCTGGCAAGGCGGTGTATCTCCATCGGGTGTTTCCATCTACATGACATAGCTCAGTACATATCTAACTCTGATATTTGGCTCAGGAGGTTTTGCTGCTCCAGGTTTCTGTGAACCTTGACCTCTGCTCAGAGGGATGCTGGGAGCAGAGAGCTGCCTTCACATCCAGGCTTAGAAACTTTTTCTCTCTCTCTCTCTCTCTCTCTCTCTCTCTCTCTCTCTCTCTCTCTCTCTCTCTCTCTCACAGTAAGCCGGGGTTACACTCACAG
>NC_036869.1:9269438-9279287 GCF_002910315.2 Salvelinus sp. IW2-2015
AAGTTCCAAAAGAATAAAGACATTTCAAATGTCATAGTATGTCTATATACAGTGTAGTAACGATGTACAAATAGTTAAAGTACAAAAGGGGAAAAAAATAAACAGAAATATGGTTTGTATTTACAATGGTGTTTGTTCTTCACTGGTTACCCTTTTCTTGTGGCAACAGGTCACAAATCTTGTTGTTGTGATGGCACACTGTGCTGTTTCACCCAGTAGATTTGGAGTTGTGGCTGTCTAGCTGTACTGGGGCATTTGAAGCTCTTGACAGAAGACACCTAGAGTCAGAACGTTAATCTCCATCTTTGGCCTTTCTGTTTTCAACTTTATGGACCAACATCCTTATAATTCTTTTATATTTTCATTATCTTTGGCAATACCCAAAGACCCTAAACTCTATCCCTGTACAAGCCAGCTAGAGGCCAGAGCTAGCTCAATACCAAACACTCAAGGTCAGGCTTTCGAAGACTGTGAAACCAGAAGAGCGACATGACAAATTGATCTTAAGTAGTTTCAATTCTGTACACGTCAGAGTTTATCCGTCAGGGCAGAGCATCTCTCTGGAGGGAAGGCTCTCAGGGTATAGAACCAAACCAACAGATACCCTGATGTCTGCCTGTCTGTCGGGCCTTCATGGGGGTTTTAGTTAACATGGGGCTGGGCGAAGGAGGGGAGAGGGAGGAAGGGTGGGAGAGGAAGGGACGGAAGCAGTGGGGAGATTAAGCAATGAGAGGAAGGGAGTGAGAGCGAGCGAGAGAGAGAGAGGAAAGGCTCCAGCCTCCAAATCAACCTTGACGCCTTCTTATAGATGACTGGTGTAAATGAAGCCCTAAAACAGACTGACAGTAATTTACAATACTAAACTATGCCCCGTCGCATCGTGTGTGTATGTGTGTACCAATCACCCCTCCTCTTCCCGACCCACACTGGATCAGCCACATTTATTCCACTTTTCACAACTGTCAGGAAAGAAGGGAATGAAACGGAAGAGAAGATGCGCTCAGTCGTCCCAAAAGTCTCGACGTCTTCGTCACTCACCCAGATGAATGTTTCCGTCCCGCTGCTGCCTGAGCACACACAAACCCAAACACACACAAACCCAAACACACACAAACCCAAACACACACAAACCCAAACACACACAAACCCAAACACACACAAACCCAAACACACACACACTAATGCTGCCTGAGCTCTGAGACACCAAACACACACACTATATGCTGCCTGAGCACACACAAAACCCAAACACACACACTATGCTGCCTGAGCACACACAAACCACACATAAGTACACACACTAAATGGCTCGCCGAAGCACACACAAACCCAAACACACACCACTAAATGCTGCCTGAAGCAACACAAACCAAAAACACACACACACACTAATGCTGCCTGAGCACACAACACCCAAACACACACACTAAAGCTGGCTGCAGCACACACCAAACCCAAACAGACACACGAATGCTGCCTGAAGCACACAACAAACCCAAACCACACACACCATAATGGTGCTGCTTGAGCACACACAAAACCCAAAACACACACTAATGCTGCCTGAGCACACACAAACCAAACACACACACTAATGCTGCTGAGCACACACAAACCCAAACGACACACCCTAATGCTGGCCTGAAGCAACACAAACCCAAACACACAACACTTGGCACTAAATCTGCTGAGCAGCACACAAAAACCCAAAACCCACACACTAATGCTGCCTGAGCACACACAAACCAAACACAACCCAGAAGCTGCTTGAGCACACACAAACCCAAACAAACACAGCCCTAATGCTGCCTGAGCACACACAAACCCACACACACACACACTAATGCTGCCTGAGCAACACAAACCCAAACACACACACACTAAACACTAATGCCTGCTGAGCACACACAAACCCAAACACACAACAACTGCTAGCAAACACACAAAACCAAACACACACACTACTATCCGCCTACACACACAAACCCCAAACACACACACTAAGCGCTGAAACCAACAACCAACACACACACTTAAGCCTTGCAACACAAACCCAACAGGCACAACCAGCGTGAGGCACACACAAACCCAAACACGACCACGAACTGTCAGACACAAACAACCAACCAACACACACACAGCGCCGAGCACACAAACACCACAACACACACACTAATCGGCCAACACACACAAACCCAAAACTACACAAATCTGCCACACGAACGACACAAACCACACACAACACAAGCGCACACACACAAACCAACACACACACCACACATAGTAACGCCGACCACACAACGCACAAACAACAAGACTACACAAACAACCAACACAAACCAAGAACAACAAACCTAGACTCTGACCAGAAGCACACCCACAGACAAAACCCAACCCAAAACCCCAAACACAGACAACCACACAACTACAGACCACAAACATTAGAACCCAAACACACACTAATGCGCAGACACAAACCACAAACACACACTAATGCTGCCAGAGGCCACACACAAGCTGTAACACACACTAATGCTGCCTAGAGCACACACAAACCAAACACACACACATGACTGCTTCAGCAACACATCCCAAACACCACAACCAACACACACACTAAACGACACTGACGACCCACACGAAAACCCAAAACACACACAAACTCCACACACAGACGCCTGAAGCAACAGCCACAAACCCAAACACACACACATGCCCCAGAACACAAAACCCAAACAGCACAACCCACACACATAAGCTCGCATAGCAACACAACAAACACACACAAAACCAAACACACACACTTAATGCTGCCGAGCAACACACAAACCCCAACACACACAGCTAAATGGCTGCCTGAGCACACACAAACCCACAACACACCCACAATGCTGCCAGAAGCACAACAACCAAACCCAATACACACACACTAATGCTGCCAGAGCACAACACCCAAACCCAAACACACAACTAAATGTGCCAGAGCACAACACAAACCGCAAACCAACACACACTAATGCTGCCTGAGCACACACAAACCCAAAACACAACCAACACACATAATGCTGCTTGAGGCACACACAAACCCAACCCAAAAACAACCACACACGCACTAATGCTGCCTGAGCACACACAAACCCAAACACGCATCACACAGAATGCTGCTGAGCAGCACCACAAACCCAAACACACACACTAATGCTGCTGAGCAGCACACAACCCAAACACACACACACTAAATGCTGCCTGAGCAACAACAAACCACACACACCATACCAAACAATCTCGAACCCAACACAGAAAAACAAGCAACCCAAACCACACACAAACCCAAACACACACCACTAGTATACTGCCAAACGCAAACCAACACAACAAACCCAAACACACACAAACCCAAACACACAACACACACGTCCAAAAAATAATGCTGGGCCCAAAGAAGTCATACACACATGCCACACACACACACACCACAACACACACACACATCTGACACAGGCTGCACACAACCAACACACCAACGCAAACACACAACAATCCCAAAGCTACACACAAACCCAAACACACACAAACCCAAACACACACCACAATGCCCTACAAAACACACATAACCCAACAAACACCACCACAAACACCACACACAACACAAGCTCACACAACACACACAACACACACACACACGCACACACACACACACACAACTACATCACTGCCAGCAGCCACACAAACCCAAACACACACAAAACCCAAAACACAAACCCAAACACACAGCGAACCAGAGCACGCAACACCAAACCACAAAACACACGATGTCAACCCAAACACACACCCTAATCTCAGAGCCACACAAACCAAACACACAGTCACAAACCCCAAACACACACCTATGCTGCCAGAGCTCACACAACCCAAACACACAAAACACAAACACACACACTAAGTGCTGCAAGAGCTCACACAAACCCAAACACACACAAAAACCCAAACAACATCGACACTAGATGCTGCATGAGCTGCACACAAACCCATAACACCACGACAAACCCAAACACAAACACACTAATGCTGCAGAGCTCACACAAACCCAAGACACAGACAAACCCAGAACAGCACAGACACTAATGGCTTGCCAGAGCTCACAACAAACCCAAACACCACAAAACCAAACACACACACTAATGTGGCAGAGCTCAACACAAACCCAAACACACCAAACCCAACACACAACACTAAGCTGCAGAGCTCACACAAACCAAACACACACAAGACCCAAACACCACACACTCAGATGCTGCCAGAGCTCACACAAACCCAAACACGACAAACACCCAAACCACACACACAATGCTGCCAGCAGCGCCACACCAACCCAAACACACACAAACCAAACAACACAATTGACTATGCTGCAGAGGCTCACACAAACCCAAACACACCACAAACCCAAACACACACCAGCTAATGCCTGCAGAGCTCACACAAACCCAAACCACACACAAACCCAACACACAGCACTAATGCTGCCTGAACGTCTGAGGACATTTCCCTGATGTGCTTTTGATGTTTTCATCTGCCAGGAAACAGAAGTGCATCCTGTTCCTGACACCTATTTTTAATTTCCCCCACCATTAGGTTTGTTGGCTGCGTCAAGCATGATCAACCACGCCGGCGTAGAACAAATGGTAGCGGTCAAGGACGGAGAATAAAATGAATGGTAATTGTCTGTCTTATACCAATGAAGGGTCTGGTACCAACATTATGGATGTCTCTAACCAAGAGGGTCTGGGTACCAACATTATGCGATGTCCTTAACCAAGAGGCGTCTGGTACTAAATTAATGGATGTCTCTAAACCAAGAGGGTCTGGTACTAACCATTCATGGATGTCTCTCAGACAAGTAGGTGTCTGGTACTGAATGCATTATGGATGTCTCTGAACCAAGAGAGGGCTGGTACCAACATTATGGATGTCTCTAACCAAGAGGGGGTCTGGTACTGAACATTATGGATTTTTGTTCTAAACCAAGAGGTCGTGTGTACTAACATTATGGATGTCTCTAGAAAGAGGGTATGGTACTAGACACTAATGGGATTGTATCTAACGAACAGAAGGGTCTGGTAACTAAATCAATGTGATGAGAGTGTCTTTAACCAAGGAGGGTCTGGTACTTAAACGATTAGGAGTGTCATCGTCACCAATGGAGGGTCTGGGTAGTTACTATACATTGAGAGGATGGGATTTCAATCCAATGGAAAGTCTGGTATCTGTACGAATAACCGATTTTGATGTTGTGGGCAGAAGATGAGGATCTCTAAGAAAAGTAAGGGTCGTGTCTTGTTGTGTAAGCTGTGTGTAACATGTATGGATCAATGTGTCTAATCCAATTGAAGGTCCTTGTACATATAGCAATTAGGGATGGATGTGTCTAACCAGAAAGGTCTGGTACTATAATCAATGTTGATGGTCTAACCACAGACGGGGTCTGTACTAAGCATATGGTATGTGCTGGAACCAAGAGGGTCGCTGGGTCAAAAGTTATCGGATGCTCTAGCGCCAAAGAGGGTCTGGTGACCGTGCACCAACAGTTAATATGATGTCTAACCAAGAGGGCTGGTACTGAACAGTTATGGGATTCTCTAATCCATGATGGGTCCGTGGTACTTGTATCATGTGATTAGTGGATGTCTCTAACAAGATGGGTCTGGTAGCTAGACAGTATGGATGTCTCTTAACCGGAAGAGGAGGCTTGGGTGCCAACAATTAGGGATGTCACTACACCGCAAGAGGGTCTGGGTATAACAATTACGGATGTCTTCTAACCAAGAGGTGGTCTGTACCGGAACATTTAGTGGATGTTCTAACAAGAGGGTCTGGTACTAACATTATGGATGTTAATCTCAACGAGGGTCGCCTGGGTATCCAAATGTGAAGTGGACTGAACTGAACCAGAGGGTCTGGGTGCTAAGATTATGGGAGGTGTCTCTGAACCAGAGGGTCCTAGTACTGAACATATGGATGCGTTTAAGTACAAGAGGTGTCTGGTTACTAACATTCGATGGTGGATGTCTCTAACGCAAGGAGGGTCTTGGTAACTTTCTTAACATTATGGAATGTTCTAATACCAAGAGGTTCTGTGACCAACATTATGCCGGATGTCTAACCAAGAGGGCTGCTGGTACAACATCATGAGTGTTCTGAAACCAAGGAGGGTCTGGAAGGACTTAACATTATGGACGTGTTTTATGCGAACGAGGGTCTGGTACTCATAAGTTATGAGAGTGTCGTAACCAAGAGGGATCTGGTTGAGCCGAGAACATTTATGGATGTCACTTTAACCAAGAAGGGTCTGGGGTACTAACCGATTATGGATGTCATGGCTAACCAGAGGGTCTGGTACCTTAACATGTGATGCGATGTCTACCAAGAGGGGTTCGTGCGGTTACTGAACATTACAACAGATGTCTAAACCAAGAAGGGGTCTGGTACTCTCAACATTATGGATGTCTCTAACCAAGAGGAGGTGCTGGTACTTAACATCATGGATGTCATCTAACCAGAGAGGTGCTGGAACTAACTATCTTTGGCAGTGTTTTATAGAACGAGGGTTCTGGTACTGTGAACATCTGATGGATGGTCCTAAGCCAAGAGGTGTCTGGTACTAACAATTATGGATGTCTCTGAGACCAGGAAGGGATCGCTGGTACTTAGAACATTTAATGAATGGTCTCTAACCAAGCAGGGTACTGGTACTAACGATTATGGATGTCTCTGAACCAAGAGGGTCCTGGTACTAACATATGGATGTTTAGACAAAGAGGTCTGGCTACAACATTATGGATGTCTCAACCCAAGAGGGTCTGGGTACTAACATCTAGGATGTTTTAACAAAAGAGGGTCTGGGTACAAGCAGTTATGGATGTCTCTAACCGAGGAGGGTCGGCTGTATCACATTAGAGTGACTGTCTCTAACCCAAGAGGGTCTGGTAAAACCATATGTGGATGTCTTCATACCAAAGAGGGTCTGTACTAAACTTATGGATGTCTCGAACCAAGAGGGTCATGGTACTTAACATAGGATGTCTCGATCCAGAAGAGAGGTCTGGTACTAACATTATGAGTAAATAAAGTCAGGGAACTGTGTTCCCTAAACCCAGAAGGGGATAGGGTTTCCGAATCCACGAGGGTTGGTATCAACCCATAGAGTTACCCCTAAAGAAAGATCTGCTAAGAACTAGGGGGATTGCTGACACCAAGAGGGTCTGGTACTAACAGTTACTGAGATGTCATTCTAACCAAGAGGGTTCTGGTTACTGCACAGTTATGGATGTCTCTATACCAAGAGGGTCCTGGTACTAAACATTGTGGATGTTCTTTAAACAAGGGGGTCCGTGGTACGAACATTATGTCATGTTCCTCTAGACAAGAGGGTCTGGTACTAACATTATGGATGATGGGTCTAAACAAGAGGGTCTGAACAATATGGAGTCTGCCAACCAAAGAGAGGTCCTGGGTATCTAACATTGGATGTCTCACACCAGAGGGTCTGGTACTACATTATGATGTCTCTAACCAAGAGGGGTCTGTACTAACATTATGGGATGTCTTTAAAAAGAGGGTCTGGTACTAAGACATATGGAAACAGACTGACTCATTAATGACAACTGAGGGTCTGGTGACTAACATGTATGGATGTCTCTAGACAAGAGGGTCTGGGTACTAACAGTTAGTTAGGATTGGTCTCTAACTCAATGAGGGATCCGGTGAGTACCTCACATTACGGATGTCTCTAACCAAGAGGGTCTGGTACTAACATTATGATCGTCTCTAACGCAAGAGGGTCTGGTGCAACAGTTAATGTGATTCTCTAAGAAGTGAGGGTTCTGGGTCATAACATCTATGGATGTCTACTCCAAGAAGGGTCTGGTGACTAACAGTATGGATGTCTCATTAAGAGGGTCGGGTGAACTAACATATGGATGTCTCTCAACCAAAACGAATACAGTATGGGATGCTCTAAGGGGTCTTAACATTATGGATGTCTCTAACCAGATGAGGGTCGGTACTACAAATTATGGATGTCTCTAACCACGAGGGCTTGGTACTGACACAGTATGGGATGTCTCTACCAGACGGGTCTGGGACTAACATTATGGATGTCTACGGTATGACCCGAAGCATTGGATGTCTCCAAGAGGCTCTGGTACAGTATGGATGCTTTCTCTTAAGCAAGCGTGTCTTGGTTACAACAATTAAGGGAATGTCCTAACCGAGGTCTGGTACACAACACTCAATGGATGTTTCTCAAAGAGGGTCCTGGCTAGCTAACATATCAGCGATGTCCTCTAAAAGAGGATCTGAGCTTACCAATCTACTGGATGTCTCTACAACAAGAGGCCGTCTGGTACTCACATTAATGGATGTTAACAAGACGGCGTCTGGTACAACATTATGGATCTCGAGCTCTGGAACTAACTATGCTCAACCAGAGGGTCTGGTCCTACACATTATGGATGTCTAGACAAGAGGGTCTGGTACTCGTTGAAACGAATGTGCTTCTAACCAAGAGGGTCCTGGTACCAACATTATGGATGTCTCCTAACCAAGAGGGTCTGGGTACTAACATCAAATGGATGTCTCTAAGAAGAGGGTCTGTACTAACATCATGGATGTCTCTAAGAAAGAGGGTCTGGTACTACGATTATGGATGTAATCTTAAGAAGAAGGGTCTGGTACTAACATTATGTGATGTCTCTAAGAAAGAGGGTCTGGTACAACATTATGGTGTCTGCTAACCAAGAGGTTCTGGTACTAACAGTATGGATGTCTCTAACCAAGAGGGTCTGGTACTAACATTAATGATGTCCCTCTCAGAAAGAGGGTCTCGGTACTCATCCATTATGAAGATGTCTCTAAACCAAGAGGTCTTGTGGTAACTTATAGGGCAGTGGCTCTACGCTAACTTTAGTTCCCAAGGAGTAATGCTCTCCTAAATGAAAAATGTAGGAGCACACAAAGAAATTAGAAGCACAGTGAAAAATGTAACAGTTTATTAACAGAAACAATTTATTACATACATATTATACTGCGTGTGTGATGCGTACTAAGGACACACATCTGTGCAACAGCAATACCACCAAAATCACACATTGACCCATGTCTACTAGACGACAAAGAACTTCAGTTGTTCCAGGTCTGCTTTTGTAGTGTTTGGCACGTCGCTGGCACGCTTAGGAGTCAGCGAATTTCGACGCCGTGTCCGAGGTCATGCGGCAGGAGTGGCGATTCCAACTCTCGACAGGAGCCCGCTCCAGGCTGATTCGTGCATCAAGGTCCTCGGGGTGGTTGGAGGAGACCGGACCAACTCCGCGACAGGAGGCCGCCGTTCCAAGCGTGCATGATGGTAGCAAGTGCAAGGTCGTGTCGAAGTGTGTGTGCGGTGGAGGATCACTCGGGTGCGTACTGAGCGGGGCAGACTCCTCGGATCATGGAGCGCGCCGCGCGTCCGCGAGCTGATCGTCAGGGTCAAGGGGTCGTTTCGGCTGGTGGGAGACTCCAAACTCTCTCGCGTACAGTGCAGAGGCTCGCTACCAGGCTGATCGTCATCCAGGGTCATCCGGTGGTGAGCTCCCGACACCTGCCGCGAAGGATATAGGAGTGTTCGGCAGGGAGAGTGCGTGGATCTCAAGTGAGGAGGCCCGCCGTCCAGTGACTGATGAGCGTATGCATCATCAGGTCTTGGGTGGGAGAGCCGCGGCCGACTCACCGCAGACAGGATGAGCTCGACCCTCCAAGGCGTGATGACGCGTGCTGATGTGGCCGCTCATCGGGTCTGTCGTGGTGGAGACC
>NC_036869.1:9279312-9300547 GCF_002910315.2 Salvelinus sp. IW2-2015
AACTCCTCGACAGGAGGCCCCTCCAGGCTGATCGTCATCAGGTCTTCGGTGGTGGAGACCCCAACTCCTCGACAGGAGGCCCCTCCAGGCTGATCCTCATCAGGTCTTCGGTGGTGGAGACCCCAAGGCAGCTTCTTGTCGAATTCTTAATCCGGTAGAGAAGCCGCGCTCACACTGGGCGGCTGAAATGGGCAGCACCAGCATAAACTGCACCAACCCCAGTATGTTCTAGGGAAAAGATTATATCTTTCAATTCCATTTAGACCCTTACCATTAACTTATCAAAACCAACCATAGGATACCATACATAATCACTCAGGACTGTTAGCCTACCTTGTAATCGTGCCTGTCAACATGGTCTCCCACAGGCCACTGTAGGACTTGTCCTTGAAACTGTGTCTGACCAGGATGTCCAGCCTCTGCCACTCATCCTGGGTTACAGCCGTGTTGCACCCTGATCTGTAGGATTGAACAGAGCAAGTGAGTTTGCAAATATGCCAACATAACATTGTCTCATATGGCAATGCAGTGTCAAATACATTCTTACCTCTCTAGAGGCTCCTTGAAATGCCTCATCAGGTCTGCCACACCYTCATCGCCAAAGGTGAGAAGGCTGGTCTTCTGGCCATGTGTCAGGGTTTAGCACTCTGAAAGACTCCACTGGGGTCTGGACACTCTCATCCTTCAGCAAACCACCAAACCTGGCTTTGAGATCATCCACGCCCATGTTGATGGCCGCCTCCATGTGCTGCTTCAGCTGGGGATTGGTGAGGTCCGTGAAGCCTTTCAGATTCCCCTTCAGTGTTATTCCCTTTAACAGAAATAACACACACACYCAATGAAATGTCTGGCCATTTGTCTGTCTCCCATAAAAAAAATGTAAAGACTTCTCCACTGCATTTCCCTCCTTATCCTCAAATCGTTTTATTGGGCAACGAATACATTGATTCTCACACTGAGAATCTGTCTTAATTATCGATTTTAATAATCGATTTCTCTTATATCCTAACAAGCTCTCATCCTAACACACCTGGAATCTCCTCTCATCACCCTGCTCCTGAGCAAGCATGGTCTGGATCTTCTCCAACATGCCTCCTGCCTTTGCCCGAAGCTTTAGTGCTTCCAGTCTGGTCACTGTCTTCCTCAACTCTGATGTGGCTTGGGGGAGGATCAGGTCATTCCTTTGCAGGGTGAGGCTAAGTGAGGATAGCTCCTCAAAKATGTCTGAAAGAAAATGGCAGAATACACAAAAGAGTGCATTCACCATTTCCCACTTTATCTGTTAAGTAGTGAGTTAATAAACTGTCACCTGTCAATTACTTGATTCTGAAAGTTCATTTGAGTCTTGAACCTATTTTWTTTTTTTGTATTATTAATTTWWWWWWAAACTAGTTTCCTGTGTAAAAGTGACCTTCTTTTCCCGCCCTTGAACTTCCGCTGTTGTTGATGCTACGGCCAGGTGTTCCATGTGCTGCAGAACAACGGAGTACTGAACTTCGTCAGTGGCAAGGTCCTTGTCTTGTCCATGCCATAGGAACACTTTGAGGGCTCTGTGGACATGGGGGATCTAGCGAGTTCCCTTGACGCTAGACGGTGTGCAAATATCCACACCGAGCTCATGCCCGAGAACACAGATCTCTCATTTGGATTTTCCGCTGAAGTGATACGTCTTCCATATCAGATTCAGAAGATGGTACACGACAGACACCGTTGGCTCTTTCTTCTGAATGGTCAGTAGTTCCAGCTCTAGTCTGTGAAAGTCAGAACAGAATCTTCCAAACAATTCACCATCTCCTTCCKCCCCTGTCTCTTGTGCCAACAGAAAACAATAATTCTGTGGTATTTACCATTCCAGCACTTAGCGCACGCACACAGACACACACACAGTATTGTTTAACATTCTCTGCTAGCAAATAAAACAAAATTATAGATAATTTATTAGTTACAAACCTATGTGGCATACAGTGGATTGGGATTATATGCCCCCCTGCCTCTCTCTGCAGGTGGGCAATCACTCCCCCACGGTGGCCCATGTTCACGGAGGCACCATCTGCCCCGAAGGAGATGCCCCTCTTCATCCATGACCCTCCATCCTCCTCTGGGCAAACAGCACGAAATGTGGCCTTGGTGGCATCCAAAACACATCGAATGACAACACAAAAAAACAATTACACAAAAGTATTTCTGACAAACTAAATTATCTCCATTATGAATAATGATTCAACTTTACACAATAATAAAGCCTATAAAGAGGAACAACTTACCAATGGCATGAGAGTGCTCAAGTGTCTGTTGTCCGACCAGGAGATTGACTGGCTTCCCATCCTCCAACAAGCGCACGTAGACAATCTCGCATTCGGTGTTGGATAGATCAGTGTCTCCGTCTATTAGAACGGCAAGATACATCGCGGATTTCAGCTTCGCTGACAGGCTCTCTCTCATTATGTCAGCAATTTGACCGATCATCTCCGCACATTTTACATCATTGTCGTATGTGGGATTAATGTCAACTCRGTTTTTGTGGTGGAGTCTGATAAGCAGCCCAAATTTGACGAAAGTTTCTTCTTCTTTCGCAATGAAGTATGCCATGTTTATCTTTATTTTCAGCMGCCTCCTCTTCTCCTCCGCAGACAGCAGCACTTGCCTCCTCAAGGCTGCTGACATCGTGCCTGATGGCTTCTCCTGTCTCAACAGGTACAGATCTCGGCACTGGATATGCCGCCACGAGATGTTATGTTTCGCTACGCAATCTCTTTTCAGATGCGGGTTTCCTGACACGAAGGACGAGTTGCCCGCCTGTTTCTGCCCTCTACAATATTTGCAGAACATGACGTTGTTTTCGAACTCTAGCCATGGGAACATTTTGAGCCAATCTATATGTTCTACCTCCACCGGCTACAGTGGACGTTGAAGTGACAGCTGGGGTCACGGTAGCTTCGCTAACGTTGTTCTCAGCATCCCTAACGTTAGCCGCCATGTCAACGTTAGCCACCTCAGGTAAACCTTGTGAAGAGGTTTCATTAGTTGAATCTTGCGAATCCCCCTCGCCGGATTCCTCTTTCTCCTAGTCTCTTTTTCGCTTAAAATAAAATTGAATGGGCTTCATTTTTAGCGATGTCTGCACGTTAACTTATAGCCTATACCAATACTATTTTCCAGTGTTGTTCACCTTTCTCTCTCTGACTGGATGCGTCATCACAGAAAACTCTACTGTGGTTGGCGCATGCCGCTTGTGGAATGTGGGACTTATAGTTTTTAAARAATTAGCAGCGGGGGAAAAATAGATWAAAWWWWWTTTCTCAGTTCGTACATACCTATTTTTAGGGGCAAATGCGAGTGAAATACTCGCACTGTAGAGCCCTGTATGGATGTCTCTAAGAAAAGAAAGAGGGTCTAGTACTAACACTATGGATGTCTCTAACCAAGAGGGTCTGGTACTAACATTATGGATGTCTCTAACCAAGGGGGTCTGGTACCAACATTATGGATGTCTCCAAGTAAGAGGGTCGGGTACTAACATTATGGATGTCTCTAACCAATAGGGTCTGGTACTAACATTATGGATGTCTCTAACCAAGAGGGTCTGGTACTAACATTATGGATGTCTCTAAGAAAGAGGGTCTGGTACTACATTATGGATGTCTCTAACCAAGAGGGTCTGGTACTAACATTATGGATGTCTAACCAAAGAGGGTCTGGTACAAACTATGGATGTCTTAACAAGAGGGTCTGGTACTAACATTATGGATGTCTCTAACCAAGAGGGTCTGGTACCAACATTGGGATGTCTCCTAACCAAGAGGGTCTGGTACTAACATTATGGATGTCTTAACCAAGAGGGTCTGGTACTAAATTATGGATGTCTAACAAGAGGGTCTGGTACTAACATTATGGATGTCTCTAACCAAGAGGGTCTGGTACAACATTATGGATGTCTCTAACCAGAGGGTCTGGTACTAACATTATGGATGTCTCTAACCAAGAGGGTCTGGTACTAACATTATGGATGTCTAACAAGAGGGTCTGGTACTAACATTATGGATGTCTCTAACCAAGAGGGTCTGGTACTAACTTATGGATGTCTCTAACCAAGAGGGTCTGGTACTAACATTATGATGTCTAACAAGAGGGTCTGGTACTAACATTATGGAGGTTCTAACCAAAGAGGGTCTGGTACTAACATTATGGATTCTCTACCAAGAGGGTCTGTACTAACATTATGGATGGTCTACTCTGGATCACCTGGTAGTAGAACATACATTATGAATCTGCAAAAAGACATATGATCGTTGGAGTTGGTCTATATAGTATTTATAATACTCACAAGGTTAATGTAATAGAGATTTCTGAGAATAATATAGAATAGAATAGAATAGAAAAAAATAAAATAGAATACATATCACACTCATACACACAGGGGATAGGATGGAAGCAGCACAGGATCAGCCGCAGAGCACAAGAGCACTGTTCAGTTGTGGAACCTATTGGGGCTTTCTAAAGACTAGTGCAGAATGTCTATCTTCTCATGACACTCTCCAGATATTGATTATCAGTTGACATGAAGCACCTGCCACACAAACGGGTCCTAACCTCCTTTGATTGTCATTGATTTCCATTCAAAATCTATCCGACCCTCCTGGACGTGCATAGAGAGGAGAGGTTATTGAGTTGTGTTAGCGAGGATTTATCTCATAATTGAGTTCTGGCTACTGCATTAGAGGGGGATTTGCAGTACAGTACATAGGATCGATTCCCTTTGTGGGCTCTGCCAGTCAGAAGTACACTATCCCAGAAATGAAACAGACAGTGCCTTCTGTCAACAGAGGGCTGAGCGATACAGGCRCGTGGTGCGCGTCAGAGGGACATGTAGACAATAATCTGTCTGAATTCGCCAGACCTCACTACACTGACATTGATGCAAACTGTGCCTGGAGCATTAACTACAACTAAATACAAGTGTGTCTTCGTGCATGCTTATCTCCTGATGTTGTGCCCTTCTAAACTGCACAGTTGCTGACCCTGGCTTCCAACACCTCAGGGTTTATCTGTGATTTTCTCAAGGAGTTGGGTTACGAATTTCTGTGATCTGAAAATTACAATATACAGTAGTATTGGTCTATTCTATTCTCCTTGTGTGTGTGTGTGTGTGTGTTACAGTACTAACCGTGGTGTATTTCCCCAGCTGGCAGAGCGATGGGAAGGTCTCCTGATGAGCCTTGCGTATCTTCTCTATGATGGCCATCTTGATTCTGGACTCAGCTCATAGTTTTCGGTCAGCTCTGGCTTGGGACTCTCCTTCTTCTTCTTATTGCGGTCATTCCGGAACAGCTGAGAGAGGGAAAAGGAAGGAATGGGAAAAGGTAAACGAACAAATGTCAACAATAAACAGTTAATTGTAGCCTAAAATGCATCCTACACATTTTGGACATATCAACCATTCAGCACAGTGTTGACTTAGGCTGTGTTCGTGAGCACTCAATTCAGAACAGCTGACATTTTAGATGTGAGTTGTCTGGAATGGCATACTGTACTAATATACAGTTGAAGTCGGAAGTTTACATACACCTTAGCAAAATACATTTAAACTCAGTTTTTCCCAATTCCTGACATTTAATCCTCGTAAAAATTGCCCGTCTAAGGTCAGTTAGGATCACCACTATTTTTAGAATGTGAAATGTCAGAATAATAGTAGAGAGAATGATTTATTTCAGCTTTTATTTCTTCATCACATTCCAGTGGTCAGAAGTTTACATACCATTCAATTCGTATTTGGAGCAATTGCCTTTAAATTGTTTAAATTGGGTCAAACGTTTTGGGTAGCCTTCCACAAGTTTCCACACAATAAGTTGGGTGAATTTGGCCATTCCTCCTGACACAGCTGGAGTAACTGAGTCAGGTATGTAGGCCTCCTTGCTCTCACACGCCTTTTCAGTTCTGCCCACAAAGTTTCTATAGATTGAGGTCAGGCTTTGTGATGGACATCCAATACCTTGACTTTGTTGTCCTTAAGACATTTTGCCACAACTTGGAAGTATGCTTGGGGTCATTTGCGACCAACCTTTAACTTCCTGACTGATGTTCTGAATGTTGCTTCAATATAGCCACATACTTTTCCTACCTCATGATGCCATCTATTTGTGAAGTGCACCAGTCCCTCCTGCAGCAAAGCACCACCACAACATGATGCTGCCACCCCCGTGATTCACGGTTGGGATGGTGTTCTTCGGCTTGCAAGCGTCTCCCTTTTTTCCTCCAAAACATAACGATGGTCATTCAATCAAATCAAAATCAAATCAAGTTTATTTTATATAGCCCTTCGTACATCAGCTAATATCTCGAAGTGCTGTACAGAACCCAGCCTAAACCCCAAACAGCAAGCAATGAGGTGTAGAAGCACGGCGGCTAGGAAAAACTCCCTAGAAAGGCCAAAACCTAGGAAGAAACCTAGAGAGGAACCAGGCTATGAGGGGTGGCCAGTCCTTCTGGCTGTGCCGGGTGGAAATTATAACAGAACATGGCCAAGATGTTCAAATGTTCATAAATGACCAGCATGGTCAAATAATAATCAGGAGTAAATGTCATTGGCTTTTCATAGCGATCATTAAGAGTATCTCTACCGCTCCTGCTGTCTCTAGAGAGTTGAAAACAGCAGGTCTGGGACAGGTAGCACGTCCGGTGGACAGGTCAGGGTTCCATAGCCGCAGGCAGCCAAACGGCAAAACGTTCTATTTTTGTTTCATCAGACCAGAGGACATTTCTCCAAAAAGTACAATCTTTGTCCCATGTGCAGTTGCAAACAAAGTCTGTCTTTTTATCGCGGTTTGGAGCAGTGGCTTCTTCTTTGCTGAGCGGCCTTTCATGTCGATATAGGACTCGTTTTACTGTGGATAGATACTTTTATACCTGTTAACTCCAGCATCTTCACAACGTCCTTTGCTGTTGTTCTGGATTGATTTGCACTTTTCACACCAAAGTACATTCATCTCTAGGAGACAGAACGCGTCTCCTTCCTGAGTGGTATGACAGCTGCGTGGTCCCATGGTGTTTATACTTGCGTACTATTGTTGTACAGATGCACGTGGTACCTTCAGGCGTTTGGAAATAGCTCCCAAGGATGAACCAGACTTGTGGAGGTCTACCGTTTTTTTGGTGATTTCTTTTGATTTTCCCATGATGTCAAGCAAAAGAGCCACTGAGTTTGAAGGTAGGCCTTGAAATCATCCACAGGTACACCTCCAATTGACTCAAATAATGTCAATTAGCCTATCAGAAGCTTCTAGAGCCATGACATAATTTTCTGGAATTTTCTAAGCTGTTTAAAGGCATAGTCAACTTAGTGTATGTAAACTTCTGACCCACTGGAATTGTGACACATTGAATTATAAGTGAAATAATCTGTCTGTAAACAATTGTTGGAAAATGACTTGTGTCATGCACAAAGTAGATGTCCTGACCGACTTGCCAAAACTATAGTTTGTTAACAAGAAATTTGTGGAGTGGTTGAAAAACAAGTTTTAATGACTCCAACCTAAGTGTATGTAAACTTCCGACTTCAACGGTATACAGAATCATTTATGACAAGGAGACTGAGTCCATGCAGTAACTATCTTCTGCCATGATGACTGTGTAGCTAAGCTCACAGTATCTACAGTATCTTCTGCACCACCAGCCACAGAACACAAATGGTTAAACGCTCTGTCACTCAGTATTTCTCTGTCAGCTTAGTGTCATCACTGGACCACATTAAAGAAGGAGAAACCATCAGCGTATGAGGAAGGCAGCTAGGGTTTCAGAACGGCAGTGTGTAATTTGGCCAAGCGTTATCTCAACACGATGACCGAGGCACATCTTCTGACCACCATTGCCTCGTCTCAGAGTAACTTGACAACCCTGGG
The DNA here is from genome assembly GCF_002910315.2 of Salvelinus sp. IW2-2015. Lineage (NCBI taxonomy): Eukaryota > Metazoa > Chordata > Actinopteri > Salmoniformes > Salmonidae > Salvelinus > Salvelinus sp. IW2-2015. Next base: position 9,287,208 of record NC_036869.1, read on the forward strand.
GGCAGTTCCATGTGACGCCGTGCTTATGTGTGGCGGCCGTGGGGATTACTCGAACGTGTGTGTGTGCGTTTGTGTGTGTATGTGTGTGTATGTGCGTGCATCCTGAAAAAAGTTGTTTGAGGTGTTCTCTTTCCTTCGTTATCTTCTCTCGTTCAATGAGAGAGCACGACAGAAACAGCAACATCAAGGCCATCTCTCTAACCACTGAACCATGTACACGGCGAGATAGAGAGACAGAGACACAGAGAGAGAGAGAGAGACACAGAGAGAGACCACAGGAGGTTGGTGGCACTTTAATTGGGGAGAACAGGCTCGTGGTAACGGAAAAAGTGGAATGGTATCAAATACATCAAACACAATGTTGTTATAGGTGTTCCATGCCATTCCATTTGCTCTGTTCTGGCCATTATTATGAGCTGTTCTCTCCCCTGCACTCTCCACTGAGAGAGATAGAAAGACATAGAATGTCAGCTGGGGGTAACTAAAGTTTAGTCAAATAACTAAAACATATTACTTGTTGTATCGTCTCACAGGAATTAATGAATATTTGTTAAAGGTGCAATATGCAGAAATCAATCCGCCATTTCCTGGTTGCTAAAGTTCTAATAGTTAGCCTAATTTCAGTTTATGTGACAAAACAAGCCATGTATAGTGTAGAAAATCATTGTACCATCTAAAACCCTGTGAGATATATTTTCAATAACCAAAAATATTGTATTTTCAGCTGTTTGAAGCTGGTGTACAAAACTGAAAGTAWAAGACTTAAGAACGGAAAGCATAAAAATAACTCAGATCTACCGCTTCCTAAACTTGCTTTCAATGAGAATGACAGATCTATAACTCACATTTCTATGTGATTTTGGTCAAGTTGCCCAAAAAAGTTACATAATGCAGCTTTAATATTTAAAACTGTTTAGACCCATGCATATAAAGCCTGTTGAAGACTGAAGGTCAACTGGGTATTTATTAATCTCTGTGTATTCCTATAGGCCCTATTCCTTGTTGGACGATTGATCACATTGACAATGCAAACAGTATGAAATAGGTAGAAGACAAGAAAAGACTAGCCCATTCATGTTTATTTCTCCATTGTCACGACTTCCTCCGAAGTCGGTTCCTCTCCTTGTTCGGCGGCGTTTCGGCGGTTGACGTCACCGGCTTTCTAGCCATCGCCGATCCACCTTTCATTTTTCCATTGGTCTTGTTTTCCTACACACCTGGTTTCAATTCCCGCAGTATTAGACGTGTATATACCCTCTGTTCCCCCCCATGTCTGTGTGTGTTGTTTTGTGTATGTGCACGCTAGACTGGTTTGCTCTGGGTTATGTCAACCCATATTGTGTTTAGTGTTCTTCGTGCCGTGTGTTTTGTTCGCCGAAATAAAAGGCTCCTTTGGCTACCCAACTTCTGTTCTCCTGCGCCTGACTCCCTTACAGCCAGTTACGCATACCTAACATCCATAATCCATAACTCCACTCTACCAACTATGCCACATTCAGCACAATGTTCTTCATCTGCCACAGAACAGGATAATTCACAACTAAAACAAATTGGAAGTTTATCATTTGTTCTATTGTATCGACTGTTATGAAAACTATGTTCTAGTGCACAAAGAGAAGTTTGTCCGTTCTTGTCTGCATATATTGTATATAAACCTTGGAGCAGAGATATGAAGTAGGTCAGATTTAACTGTCCATTCTGATAGAGGAGATACTCATGTTGTTACACATCCCTAGTCTCATATAAGCTCTGATGAGGAAGGTTGAAATTAGGGCTGACCCCAATTATTCGACTGGTCGATTGTTTGGTCAATAGGCTGATAGGTCGACCAATATTTTTTTGTTGTCGAGCAGTAGCCAATATATTTTTTTTTGGCACACAAGACACCTGTCTTATTCGCGCCCATCGCAGTGAACTAATCCATTGCGGAGGCTGAAAATAATCCATTGCCGAGGTCGCCGGGATGGCGCAGTCCAAGAAGGGGAGTGTCGCTGCACAATGCACATCTCTATCCAGATTGCCAATTTGAMCACAATTATTGTTTCATAACTTCCTTGTGTGCATTGTTTGCGTTTGATTGCGTTTGATTGTTAGTGTCTATCAATTCCCCATTACATACTAGAGGTCGACCGATTATGATTTTTCAACACCGATATCGATATCGATTATTGGAGGACCAAAAAAGCCGATACCGATTAATCGGCCGTTTTATTTTATTTTMGTTTGTAATAATGACAATTACAACAATACTGAATGAACACTTATTTTAACTTAATATAATACATCAATAAAATAAATTTAGCCTCAAATAAATAATGAAACATGTTCAATTTGGTTTAAATAACCATGTCATCTGAATATGGCATGTCCGTATTCCAACATGATAACCCCATTCACACTTCAGGCTCCTGCAAAAACACATCTCCTCTAGCGGGAACCAAAACCAGGATGACAGATTCCTCTCTAGAGAGGAAAGACACATGCAGGTATTAATGTATATTAAAATTAGGGCTATATTGTATGTAGGTTTAATAACAGTGTTTGTTAAAATTAGCATTATTTGGTAGGATAATAGTAAGCCAAATGTTGTTCCTGTCATTGTCTTATGTGGTGCACGTGAGTATTAGAATAAACAAACCAGTTTCATTTTTTGCATATTTATGGAAATTAAGGTCTTTTCGTGAAGGGCAAAGACTGCGGAACATTATTGCAAGATTTGGGTGGTATAATATTTTTTTCGGCAAAACTCCTATATAACTAGGAACTGAAAATAGCAAATGATTTAATTAGAATTAAGGGATCAAAATCGATCTACATGGTTTCTTACCAATTGGGCTGTGCTCCTCTCCCAATTAAAATGTCTGTTCTTCGTAACGTAGTGTCAATATCACACAGGAGTGTAGCGTCTCCCAGTGCGGGGAAACTATCTATGGATTTATATTAGATTCAAGTTTAATCTGCATGCCTAGGTTCGTGAAAAAAGTGAGGAGGTGTAGAGAAATAAGAATGTCATGAGCATATCGTCATCATGTACGGTAGATCTTATGCACTCAAATTTTATATCAAATCTCGTCAAACACGAAAAATATGCTGGCCCTCAACTTAACAAGACAAATTCTAAGTGTTTATATAAATCAAATGCAACTCAAGAGGACTGATAAACAACAACACATAGCGGAGGGAGACTCTTACTCTAATTATGTACGGCTCCTCTCAAGTGACAAGCCTCCTCATACTGGAAAACATAAGAATATTAGATCCTCAGCACTTCACCAAAGCGAAGTTCTCGAATTATAGCCACATCAGCGAAAACTGCAATTGCCGAAACCTGGGGTGTCTCGGGATTCTCACTCTGTTGAGATCGCAGCGCGCTCAAATGCAGCGCCAAAGATAATCCGAAACAAGGTATAGATCAGCGGGGAATGCCTCGTGGTGAATCCGCGAGATGAACGGAACTAGCGGTCCTCATCTTATAATATTTTCTATATGTCATGTCATTTTACTCTGTGGAAGAAAAAAAACAATGTGTTAGATAAGGGTATCGGGTTAGTCGGCCAGCGAAAACTTCGACACAGAAATATGGTCGCTACTAGATCCCTCTCTATTCAATCGAACTTTGTCATCGTAATTGCTTATTTTTGAGAAATTTGGCGGTTGCTCGAAAACCCAGGAAGACTAAAATCAATCATAGTGTTGTCAACATGCCGTCCAAGATACAAGGTTGATGTTTAGAAACCTTACCGTCATTACTTACAAGACCCTAACCAACAATGCAATTAATTCAAAAAGTAGGTGTACTTAAATTGAGAAATCTTAACAAAGATAACAATCATCTTTTTTTATAACACCTCACGTCTCAACATTTAAACAATAATGAGGCTATGGGTATGTACCAGGGCATCAAACGACCAACGCCGCTCCAGCCAGACCGGTCACTGAATACCAAACGTTCAAGGCGCTTCCTCTGATCTCACCGCACTAGATCACTCATGAGCATCGCTGGATGGGAAAGGAATCTTCACGCCAGTGCATGTACTGGGCTTGTAAAGCAGTACCCTCTGTAGCCACACTTACGGTGTCGGATGCCGAGCGGTGCGGGAAAGTTACCAGGCTCAGTGATGTCAAACCGGTCCAACTTTTGTATGGACCTCTGGGGGACCCATTTCAAAAAGTCTTTCAGTTCTTCACCCCTGATGGGGAAAGGTGCTCTGTTTATACTGCCTTTTTTCCCCTTTTCATGAACTTTCTGGTGTGTTTGGACCATGATAGTTTTGTTGGTGATGATGTACACCTGACCCAGGAACCCTATATGAACAACTTATCGACAACTGAACATTGCCTACTATCCATCCCGGCCTATCGATGTTGAATGTGATGGCGTGTTCGTCCCTCCTTCCATGATACGGTCCAACGATCATCTCATTTGTCTTGCCTCATTTGAGATGAGAGGTTGCTTGTATCCTGGCACCACACTGCCAGGTCTCTCTCCGCCACCTCCTCCCTTTTAAGCACATAGATATACATCGTTGCTCCAAGTCGCATTCATGCATATAAACACAACCTACGCTACTCCACCGTTATGAATATATCGTCAGAATACTAAATGGTGTTGGATTTCGTGCCTGGCCATGTCATCGTGATTAATCCAGTGTACAGAGCGTACCGTGGGAAGGTTGGACTGTGAGTCATCAACAGACCCCTGACTCCAAGCGTGTCCTCGTGTTAGAGGATATCCGAGCAGATAGCAAGAACTGACGTAGAGTTGATTACCCACCATACCCATCTCACATAAGCTCCATAGGGTGCAGGCTCCATCCAGGGGAACCTTCCTATGCATCCAGTTGCAAAGGGAAGATTAACCAAAGTGTTAGTCCCAGGGTCCTAGTAGCTGTAGTTATGACTTATGTGGGCAGAACATATTGTGTGTAGAAACGCTTCGAGCTGTGATAATTACAATGGCAAACTATACCATTTTCTTCACCATACAGTGGTATCCTTCTCTGTCCATCCGCTGGCTGACACGTAGCATGAGGTGTCTCGGAGGTGCGATTGACGCCTTGTTGTCATCTGTGTGATCCGTCACTTGGCTGGCATTAATTTGCAATATTGGAGTTGGGTCTGGGTTTCTGGGATTAATCGGTGTTGAATGTGAGACCATGACCAGCCTTTCAAAGCAACTCATGGCTACAGACACGAGTTGCTTAACGGGCGGTATGAGGTTACCTTCGCTTTTCTTGGGGGCACAGGGACTATGGGTGACGTCTTTGGTTGAAACATATAGGTTATTACAGGACCTCCGGCACAGAATAGGGTCCGCACGATTTTTTATATTCTTACATTCTATATTAACCAGTGTAGGCCAGTTTGAGGTAACAAGTTTCTTCATACTGTGACGCTGGACACAGGATAAAGCGAAGAAGCAGATTCGACACATACAACACAGAGTTTACACATGAAATAAAACAAACATTACAAGTCAAATAAAATACAGTATTGTAAAAAAAAAGTAACTAGTATACCAAGTGTCAGTGCGAATGAGCAAGGAATAACGGATCTCAGGTGAATCATAAGTACACAATATAGCCTAATTATCTGGTGGCGCCAAGTATATTTACAACATTATATTTATACCATATATTTACACGACTGGAATCAGTGATTGGCACCGTAAGAGTATATACTGGCTGGTGCGCAAAGAGGAAGCACTGATAAATAAATATATACTAAATACATAAGTGAATTCGAATGTAGTTGGCATGGGCTATTTTAGCAGTGATGGGACTCATGTACAGGTGCATTGGTGATCTGTGTATGCTGCTCTGACTAGCTGGTGGCTGTAAAGCTAGTGAACACAAGGGATACATATGAGTCTTCCAGCTCCATGATGATATTATTTAGCAGTTCCGGCTCTCCCAGTTCTCATCTTATTCGGCTCAAGAGATCTAGTGAGAGTGAATATGTGACGCTGAAGTTATGACATTGGCTAATTGAGATGCCAACAAATAAAAATGGTTACCGAGGGAACTCCCCAGTTGGGCGGCGAGTGGGATAGTAGAATAAACTTACCTGTCTGAGATGGCTTGCGTGCTGACGTCTCGTGGGGTTAGCTATCCTAGGTAGCATCCTGTGAGCTGAGATATTAGAGCAGGTAATTATAAACTTAGCAGAAGACTTGTAGCTTCGATCCTGTAAGAAGCACGACGTGCAAAGCGATTGAAGCGAATAGTATGCGATGAGGGCCAGCCAGCACACCGTCGAGGTATGATGGAATTAAACATTACGCACGTGTTGATAAAAACGGTAAAAATCGGCTAGATATTATGCGTTAGGCTTTAATTGCGCTCAACCCAAATAGTAGTTATACCTACACTGGCCTACTGTTGAGCCATGAGACTCGCAGGCGCGAATCTAGTGAGACTGAAGAAGATCGTTGATGAGGGTATTGTGTAAATCGACATACACCGAAGTTCGAGGAATGGTAGTGCGCGGCCTGCGCGTCGAAGTTTACGCGAGCGGTGCATAAATCGATTTAGGTAGCGATAAGTGTAGAGACTTTGATATGTCAGTAAATAGCGTGAACCTTCCTTAGATTTATTTTTGTGGCGCTCATCATGCGAGAGACTGCTTAAAGTCTGAGAAGGGGACGCAGTTTACTAGTGCTAACCTTGACAACTATATGGTTAAAGTCGCAACCCGTACCAGTGTAAGGAAATGCGGTACAGACCTTAATCACGGGGCAGGTGCGTCACTAGCATGCCGAATTGGATTGTAAGAGCATATCTACTTTAGTTCTTACTCCTCGCATTAATGCCGCAGTCTGCGAGTGGCGCATTGGGAAAGGATGAGTTGTTATTCGTTAGCAAATGGTGAAGGATCATCCTGGAGAGGTTAGTTACAACGAGTGGTCCAAAGAAGGGCCAGAAAGTTACCAGAAATGGTGTCGTTCTGCGTAGAGGTGGATCAGAGAATCACCACGCAGCGTAAAAGAAGTGAGCGACATCATTTGCTGCTACAACATAGGAGAGGAGTTGGACTCGAGAATTAAACCCTAGCTGGCAACCCAAGTGAGGATATGCCAGAGTTCCGGACAACAGGCGCCGTCAGATTTGACCACACTGAACTCTATCAGAGAAGTATGTTGACGTAACCAGGCGAATAGGCTAATGTCATTGAAAGAAACAACAAAGCTTGCTGTTGAGAAGTTCATGCAGATAATTTAATTGGTGGTGAAGTGAACAGAAGTCGATATAGCCTCTGCGGCAAAGAAGTGCGCTATCTGCAATACCAGTGCGCCATGTTGTCCATCTGAACCAAGTTCATACTCGCCTCTACATTATTCGGATGAGCGGTTCCATAATCTGATATCGCTATCCCTCCGGACCAGGAGTTCGTGTGCTGAGTGCAACTCATATGCCTACATGACCAGCTCTTGAAACCAGATTGCATAGCGCGAGAAAGGTTATTTCAAAAAAAATGGTCAGTAATCTGTTTGTCTAATTTTGGCTTTGCAAAGACTTTCAGAGAATGCAGTAGGTAAGCCTAAGATATTAAGGTCGTGTAGCAGATTTGAGGTCCTAGAAGTGTCTCCCCCTTGAAATGAGCGTTGGAGGCTTTATGATCGCGGCAGCTTATCCAATGCCTTTGGTGGATAATATCTAGATGATCAGGCGAAAGAGGTTGGAACAGGCTAGTAATAGGTGGTCTGCCAAGTCATTCTTGGCAGTATTAATTTTAGAAAACGATGCAGAACATCCAGATTGACACATAGTGCTAGAAGGGAGGCGCCAAAACATATTGTTAGGGTCCATATTATTGCAGCGGGTACTTTCAGCACAATTCGAGGCTCTAAATTGGATTTGGTGGATGAGCGCAAACAATGAGGTGAGGAAATTGGGGCGAGTTTGACTGGTAGGAGGAGTTGAGGCAGAAACCTTGACACAGGGCGTGAGGCAGGCTTAGCAAGAGTAGCATCAGGTACGGCACGAAACAACGTGGTCCAATGCCAGCCATCGACATAGAAAAATGCTTATTAGAAATTCTCAATATATAGTGAACATTCTATGGTAGAGTTAGAGCAGTGTTTTCCTCTAGCCTCAGTGCAGTAGGAGTGCAGGCTGAAGGAGGAGTTCCCTCTTACTCTCTCCATGACTTTTAGTGTCCCCAGATACATATTTGCTGAGAGTTTGTGCTGAACAGGGAGTAGCAAATTTACAGTGTTATGAAAATAGCTCTCTCAAGCCTTCTAACTGACCCATGATAGTAATTGGTGCTCACTACCTTACTCTTGAAGAATAGTTTTCTATATCTACGGGGCTATTCGATTGCATAAATGCAAGAACACCACTCAGGATGTTTTGTAGATCTGAGTCAAGGGGCAGAGTCAAGTCTGGAGTGAAGCAAGGGCTATATCTGTTCCTGGTTTCTAAATGTATTAATTTATTTAAGATGCGTGAGAACCCCGACTTTTAAAGAAGGATAACCAGCATACCTCTAACTGACGGAGCGATGAGGTCCAATATCCTTCCAGGATAACCGGGCCAGCGGGTCATTTTATTAAGAAATGGACAACCTCTGTGTACACGTAGCTCTGTAAATCTGATTTAGGCGACCCCACGGCTCTCTGAGTGAATTGTTGACCTGCCTCGATTCAAATGGTCAGGTGTGCTCCACATTGGATATGGAGAGTGCCACGTTGATCACAAAGAGTCTGTCCGAACAGCTGGTAAGGCTCTTCAATGCATGCATGTCAGTGTTTTGCTTACCTCATAGCGATTTCAATTAAATAGGCATTGTAGCCCATAGGATTACGGGATGTAGGCAATCACAGAGCCACGTAGGACGCACAAGCCCTATGCGGCTGCGATGGTTTCACCTTTTAGTCCGCGTATAGTTTGCAATAGTTTCCAGCCACATCCGACGCCACTCTGTCTAGAGAGCGCAACGGCGGTAACTCTGCCTTTCCAGACAGAAACAACAATTACTGTTGTGTGTAGGAGTGCAATCCATTAGCCCTGTATTGACGCTTTTGCCTGCTATGTGTTGAATGTTTGTCTGGGAGCAATAGCGGGGGGGATTTGCTTGATAAGAGTTCTATATAGTTCCGCTCCTTGAGAACAAGGCCAGCTTACTACTCTTGACTCAGATGCGTGAATCGCTTTGCCCTGTATACTCCATGAGATCTCTGGCGCTCAGAGGACCATAATCGCTGCCACAAGGTACACTTGTGGGGACGATGACATCGAGGTGCACTTTACTGATGAAGCAGGTGACTGAGGGTAGAGGCTCACTGATGGCCTCACATGCCCATTGTATTGAATCCCGAATAACTTAATGTTCAGTACTGTGCTAGCAAAAGCAGTCCCTCGAATGAGCTTAAGCATCCGCGTCATCTGACCACTTACGTATTGAGCAAGTCCTAGGTACTTCTAGTCATATTTATTGATTATAGCTAATATTGATTTATGTTACCGTTTATTTAACCAGGAGGGCTCATGTGTGAGAATTAAACCTCTTTGGTTCAGTAAGGCGTCCTACTGGCCCAACGCTCTAGGCTAGTCACACACATGTCATAATCCTAAATATTAAAAGGAACAAACACATGAAAAACCTACAAATTCCATATCATAATACACATAAGGTTATTTAGATTCACAAGAAGTTTATACACCAATAATCAAGAAAAGGCAGTCTATAAAACGATATTAGTTACAATCGATCAGGGGAATTCAAGCTTGCTCGAAGGATCCATTTGCGAGTGAGTCCATCTGTAAATAAGTGCACCTCAATACGGTGATTCAAGATTCTTCCATGATTTCTAAAAGTAGTTGTGTTCCAAGCGCTATCTCTAACGGAAGATGGCGCGGGCAGAAGTACATAAAAGAGCCTGTTACCTATGACATTCAGTTCTTGACCGACATTAGGGAACAGTTTATGGACAGAACAACTCCACCATAGGAACGTAAACGATGCTCAAATCCTCCCACTCCTCAACATTTAATCAGATACACCAGTGAGAGAACAATAAACAATGCCCAAATAAAAAGGTTTAGTAACCCAAAAGGAATAGGCTTTGTAAATAAAAGTTATATACCAGTGTACTAGTTTCAAAGTGACTAAGCGCAGGTCCAGGACAACTTCCTGGAAGCTTATACAAAGTGCCAAGATAGAGTTTCCCCACGTAAGGGTTTTTGTGGTTGTCAGGTAGCTATGTGGCCCAGAGAACTGTTTCAGGATATGTATACACATAGAACTCGTCCCACCGGTTGCACCGTTTTTTGTGAACTATGTATATTCTTGCGCACCTTCATATCTTAGGTTCTTCCTCGACACCTTGTGGCACGTCAATTCGACCTATGGTAGTACAGTTATGAATACACCAGTGTGTGTTCTACCATTTGCCTTGTCGAGTGGTTTGTATGTTAGCACCCAGCCCACGCCTCGTGTCCGTGATCATTTGGCGTTCTTGTTGTATTCTATCCAGATGGGTTTCCTTAGTTGTCTCCTCGGTAAATTTTTGGATTGGTTTTTAGGTTTGTTCTCTCCCTGTTAGAGTGTTTACCACTTTGTGGAGTTTTCTAATTGCATATTTTGGACAGAATTATCCTATGGTATATAGTTTAGAATGATCCCACCATCTCCCTAGTCACTGGACATGCTGCTCATGGGCCTTCATTCTTCTGGTTCTCCTCAATTATTAGTGACTGTTTCTCGCACCGATGGTCCTGACAGTGTTTTGCAGTTTATAAATTAATATCTCAAGTAGTATGCCATGGGTAAATGTTCAGGTGTGGGCACCATTGATCTCAAGACACTTGGAGCGGAGAGCAGTTCATAGTAGGTAAAACTATCCCTCACTAAGTTCTAGGTAAAGGTGCAGTGAATTGTTAGCTCGATTAACTAGGCTTAGATTGAGCATCAATAGATAAGGTGTGACTTATGCTTGTTTTTATTTGTCAAGGTGCGTTCTAGTGATGATGCGATTTAAAAACCTTCACGCGCTGCTAGGGAATTGTCGTCCTAATGCTTCTTCCTTGAAGCCAGATTGGGTGCACAATTGATAAAATAGAGTTAGTGAGTAATAAAAACCATTATTTTAGCTGCTTCACTCCATGGAGTCGTTTTCAAGTATTCTTTGCAACCAGGTAGGGGTAGACAGTTCTCTCTCGAAGATTTGGATACCGTATTAATTAGTTTACAGAGTTGATCTCGCCTTCTTTTAAAAGTAGGTTTATAAATGTCTTGGAAGGTGATTCTGGCATTTAAATGATCTCACGGTAGCCTGTAGTTGAGCTTTCCTGATCGTGATATTGGTGACATCTTCAGGGACCTTATACTGTAGCCAGCCTTGCACTACTGGCTTGAGTTTCATATGGCAAAAAAGGCTAAAAGTTTTTGTACCAGCTTCTCCACTGGTCTACATTCCCACATCAAGGGTTTTGTCACAAACAGATGGACATCTGAATTTTCAAACAGCTTGTATCTGATCATCCGATTTAATGATCCTAACTTCAGGATTGATACAAAGGTGCTCATTGAAACATTCAGGAGCATTTTATTCAGTTTTGTCATATACAGCAAACAGAGTCCTTCAAAACACATTGACCGGTTACCAGAACGGCTGCATTGGGTACATTCATTCAACCATCGTGTCTTTCGTTTCTTTCTGTTTGAAGACAGGGAATCAAGTTGATCGGCATAGAATCTCATTGTACAGCACTGGTATCCAAACTAGATTGCGCAGCGCGTTGAGAGCATTCAAGGTTGGCTATGACACACGTCTCTGTGTGGTGAGTAAAAGTTTGGTGGTTAGAGTTTCTTTATCTCTTGCATATGTGACATGGCTGGCAAATGAAATATTATGGTGAAAACTGCGAGAATTTAAGATTTGACCGTGCATTATCGCGGTTTCGGATATTTTCACTGAAAGGTAAGATCCTAACGAGCTCATATCTTATGGAGTGCCGTTGTCCGCTCTGGACTCGAGCAATTTTCTTGTTTGCTTTTGGTGCTTACACAGCTCGTTTGATAGTGTGGTCTTTCAGTGCGCTTAGCTTCAACGTGCGGTATTTGATCATCTACCTGATTGAGTTTAATGACCTAAGGGCTCTTCTCTCTTTTCCTCCTTTATCATACTATGGCTCACGAAATAATGATAGATGTGATAGTACTTGCTCTTTGACGAGGATAGGAGTGGTATGTCGCCCTACAGCTTAGTTTCCATTAATATATTTGATATCTTAACCTAGGAAGCAAAATCATAGTATTAGCTCTTACCGATTAACTTAATATTACCAAATGAACTGAGGCATTTTATCTGCTAACCGAAATAGGCCAAAAGGCCTCCTAGCTGAACCGTTTCCGTATTCCTCAGGTGTCTTAAATATTGCGCTGAGTACATTGCAAACAGGGAATTTCACTAAATATAACACGAGCTATTATCATAGATAAATGAAGATCTAGTGGACAAAAACTACACATCCGACAATGAGGTAAACAACGGGAGAAGCGACTGTAGCATCTCAAGAGAAGATACTACGAAGCATTACAAGGCATAGACCGATGGTGAGTGCTCATATACACTCACAATAAATCATACAAGTCCAATGGTAGACATGCAAAAAAATAAAAACACAGAAGAACAAGAGAATAAATGAAAACCAAACAGTCCCGTAATGGTGCAAACACTAACACAGGAAACAATCACACCACCAACACAATAAGAAAACAGGCTAACCAAATATGCTCCTAATCAGAGACAACGACTGACACTGCCTCTGATTGAGAACCATACTAGGCCAAACACATATAAATATATAATACAGAACAAAACATAGAAAAACAACATAAGAAATGCCCACCCCAACTCACGCCCTGACCAAACTAAAATAAAGACATAAAAAAGGAACTAAGGTAGAACGTGACAACAACCTTCAATGTTTATGTCATAATTACGTAAAATTTCTGGGCAAATTAGTTTCGCAATGAGCAGGCCGGCCCAACTGTCTGCAGTATACGTCTTGACTCGCGGTGCAATGACACCGAGAAGTATATATCAATCTTCGCAGCGCGTGGGTGTATATTGCTGCTTAACCCTGGATTTCTTTTAGGCTAATATGCAGGTTTAATAATATATATATACTTCTTGTGTATTCGATTTTTAGAAAGGCATTTGATGTTTTATGGTTTAGGTACACGGTTTTGGAGCAAACAACAGTACTTTTTCGCGAATGTAGCCACTGGCAGTCGATGTATATTGCCACCAGACGCAGGACACCGCTTAGATAAACTAAGTAATATATCACCATTGTGTAGTTTAACTAGTGTGATGTATGATGATTATC
>NC_036869.1:9300572-9344853 GCF_002910315.2 Salvelinus sp. IW2-2015
TTGCAAAAAACAACAGTGTTGAGAAGAAAGTAAAGCATGCACAACTAATTTGTATCCATTGTAAAAGAAATAGCTTCTAACGTTTTAATGTTTCCTTGCTCTGCAAGGGGAACATGACAAGTCCTAGTGGTTCCTTTATAACAGATGAGTCTTCACGGCTTACACCATACTTCATATCTTAGTTAATTTGTAATACTAGTACTCATAATAGCCGATATCTACGTATGCGATTGTTTGACATCTGTCGGCTGGCTTGGAATTGGTAGAACGGATATCAAATAATATAAAGGGCTTTTGCGATGGGGAGGCGGCAGAATGAAGGGGAAGCAATAAATACGAGAGAGTAATTGAACATATCAAAGAGCCTGGAACGCTGGCTGTCCCTAGAGAAGATTGGGCTGAACAGTTTTCACTGGGGAAGACGTACGCCCAGGACAGAGCAGAGAGGAGGGAACGCTTCACTAAAATCCACTGCGCTATTCCCATCTGCATAGCGTCGAAGTATACGTAGATATGTTGTTACTAGGTGTATTATCTGATATAATATGAAGGACAAATTGCATACTGAGACTATGTGTTTCCTCTCATGGCTGAGGTGATAAAAAACCCAACTTTGCAATTGAAGCAACAGTATATATCAAATTCGAGCGCGAGAATGAACCGTAATTGACATTTTGTATTGACAGTGTTCTTTAGTAGCCACCGCTTAATATTTGCCAGCAGAGTTTAAAGCCACCTGACGTAGAACGTGCTATAGAGCTTGTTAATGCGAGTCTTAAAAGTTCTTTTTCCCTATTCTCCCTCCACACGTGCGCCGTAACCTCGTGTCAAATGTGTGAAACCCAAGGTGTGAATCTCTCTTCATCGATCGAAACAAGTCCACCTCGAAGCCTTTGGGATGTGAATCTAGTCGACCTGAACGAGTCTTGCCTCTAATTTAACCCTATGCCAGTATGGCAAGTTGCGAATGCAACTACTCAGTCTGCAGAATTGCTTAAGTGACACGTTTGAAACGCTCATTACGCGCGCACTCGCCAGTGGCTGAACTAGCTTAGGACATAATCACACGAGGTTACACCAGAGTGGGGACTTCATAGTACCGTATGCCGGCCTCCAACCTGCCGGGAGTCGTAACGTTGAAGGCTTTGAATCAATTAACAGGCAGATATCATGCTAGCGTTGGCCCAAAGCAGAATGCCTAGAACAAAATCTGTACTTATAAATGTGTGGGGGGAGAATGGTGGAATAAAGTAAATAATAAGCAATGACTAGCAGAATAATCGTCCAACAGTTTTAGAACCTATAGACTAAAGACCTCAGTTGATTGATTGTTTTTTATAAGATAAGTTTAATGCTAGCTAGCAACTTACCTTGGCTTCTTACTGCATTCGCGTAACAGGCGGGCTCCTCATGAGGCAGGTGGTTAGAGCGTTGGACTAGTTAACCGTAAGGTTGCAAGATTGAATCCCTGAGCTGACAAGGTAAAAATCTGTTGTTCTGCCCCTGAAAAAGGCAGTTAACCCACCGTTCCTAGGCCGTCATTGAAAATAAGAATGTGTTCTTAACTGACTTGCCTAGTTAAATAAAGGTGTAAAAAATTACTTGAAATCGGCCCTAATTAATCGGTTGACCTCTATTACATACTGTATATCACTAGTACATTTACTGTTAATTCCTATCATTTCTAATCAACAATGTTTGTTTGGTTACGGTAATGTCTGTTAATGCATTCAATATATTATTATTCCAGTCTTTTACCATTCTGATTGTCAGAGTGGACACGTTGTTTCCAGTGCGTACAACCTATGCTAAACTTGTGAGAAACAAGTTTAGGTTTATTTCATTCCATTTACGAGTTTTGTCAATTTAGTCATTGTCTTTTGTTTTGAGCGCTCCTGTCAATGTTGAGTAAGGACGTGCAACTGATTACGCATTAAAGTAGGCCTAATGGCTACCTGCCTGCGTGCAAATGTAGGCATATAAATGTGAACATTTGGGGATCAGATAGTGTTTCTAATTGGGTTAATGCGCCACAACCAATGAGCTGTGGAGCTTCTCAAAGTAATGTTTTCTTCACCTCAAACAAAAAACTAATTAAGTTTGTTTTTATATCCATTCCTCAATGTATTTGAAAAATCTTTACAGCTCTCTCCCTTTCGATAACCACTCAGCGTGAACGGGAAAAATGTCATGCTCTGATCCAGTGGAAACACCTGATTAGGCCTATTTTATGAGCAAATAGCCAACAGCTGTGTCTGTGCCAAGCTCACTGGCTGGGGAAACTGAGGGACAGAATATTTTATACCATGTTGCAAGGACCTTCAGGCTGGACCCACTAGTTGATACAATGTTTCAAGTTCGTTGCAGGCAGGCCATGTGTAGCCACTGTGATTTATAGGATATTTATTTTATCAAGATATTTTCTACCTGCAGGCTGCAATGTTTTTATTTGTTGGCTTTATAGGCTATTTTTTACAGAGTTGTCAATGGCAATAGAAGTTACTTTTTAGGTTTGTATCCTTTTCATTTAGATAAGGATCTAATTTTGATTAACCACAATACAATGATTTTGAGATACGAAGACGTTATTATAAATGAAATGAAAATGTTCCACAAAAATGTACAGATGAAACCCATAACTGGCACACAGATCGGTAGAAATGGTAAGATAAATTGGCATTACACATGAGAAAGTTTGCCGACTCCTCATGTAGCCTATTACCGGCAACTTCAGGAGAGCAAAGGCAGAATCTGCGAAAGCCAGTAGGAGCGGGAGGAGGATGGTCAGGACAGGTTAAGTTTTTTCCCTTATGGTTATCTTGATCTCTGGCTCCCTCTTGGGTAATTTGTGTCTTATTTCATCAAACAGTGAGCTTAAACATCAGAAAAGCACAATGAATATTTAGTTAATTTTATTTWAAAAAACATAGGTTGTGTCTATATATGAAAAGTTACACGTTTAAAAAATAACAGACAACTTTTTTTTTGTCGGCCCCGAATGAAACCAGAGTGAACACCGGCACCCTCTGCATGGTGTCCTGGAAAACCCCTAGTTCGTGACGGAGCTCTGGGATTGGAGGAGACGTTGGTGTTTGATGTCTGACACAGCAGGAGGTTCTGAAGTTATGAGAATCCTCAAACACACCAGCCAGCTACAGGAGATAAGTGTTGACTCAATACAGGGCCCTGATCATTAGGGCATGCAACAGAAAACATTTTGTAATGGGAAATGAAAATCTGTGTTTCATATTGAACCAGGTAGTCTCTCCCTGTTTAAGTCTGTTTTCTTCCGTTTGGTGCCTAATGAACACAACCCAGAGTGTTGATTCATCCTCCATCCCTACATCATAGCACCCTGATCAGCGGCAGATGCTCCCAACCAATCAGGACGAGATCCTGGAGGAGGAACAGAACTGCATTATGGGGGCCCACCGTCGCTGTCTGCCGTACCCCAAGGGACCTCCTTTTAGTCTGGGTTGGTTGACTACCACAAAAGAAAGCAGGCACATCCTGCCTCTGTCTGCTCTGCTTTACAATACAAAGCCCTTTCATAATCGCATAAAAAAAGCAATGGTGTACAACCTTTAAAGATTGAGATACAGAGAAATATATATTTCTATGAGGTGTTTTGTAAGCGCTGGGCTGGCCTAGATACATTAAGTATAGGAGACATTTGTTGGGATTTTGTGCAGAGACTGTGAAGGCTTCAGCATTGTTTGTTTGTTCAGTTTGTATCCTGTCTGCCAGCATCCTTGAAGGCGCATTGTGTTAAGTCTATGTGGAAAAGTAATTGTTCTTTACAGCGCAACCAAGGCAACAAGATGTATAGATTATAAACTACATCCAATGTACCTCTATTCTGTTCATCTCAATCCTAGGTCCCACCATGATGACGGCATACTGTACAGCATGCAGGGTACAATAGGGTCTATTTAAGGGAATTAGACTGTCTGGTTCGTTTTGGGGTGTCACTAACCCACTGTGTGTGTGTGTGTGTGTGTGTGTGTGTGTGTGTGTGTGTGTGTGTGTGTGTGTGTGTGTGTGTCACTAACCCTCTACATATTGGCATCTCCTTCTTGACCTACACTGAGTTTACAAAACATTAAAACACCTGCTCTTTCCATGACATAGACTGACCAGGTGAATCCAGGTGAAAGCTATGATCCCTTATTGAAGTCACTTGTTAAATCCACTTCAATCAGTCTAGATTAAAGGGAGGAGACAGGTTAAATAAMAATTTTTAAGCCTTGATACATGGACTGTGTATGTGTGCCATTCAGACGGTGAATGGGAAAGACAAAATATTTAAGTTCCTTTGAAGTGCCAGGCACACCAGTTTTTGTCCGGAACTGCAACGCTGCTGAGTTTTTCACACTCAACAGTTTCCCGTGTCTATCAAGAATGGCACACCACCAAAAGGACATCCAGAAAACTTTACACGACTGTGGAAAGTATTCGAGTCAACATGGGGTGCAACTCAACATTAGGAAGGTGTTGCTAATGTTTGGTAAACTCAGTGTGTGACTCGTTTCAGGAAACGAGGCTTATGTCGCATGTCACTACTTCACAGGAGAGGCATTTGAACGTAAACTTTAAAAAATTATCTAAATGCGTTTTTTTGGCAGAAATGCCTTCTGGAACGTGAAATTTCATGTGCCTTAATAACAAATTTGTATGCCATCTGTAAACACTAATACATTTTTAAAATTACGAGCCTAGTTGGTTTAGCCACAGAAAAAGCGAGCAACCTTCCTGCTAGCTATGATTGGCTGAAATCATGAGTGGGCAGGACATGCCAAGAGATGAGTTTGGATTGGTCTGCATGTAGCACACTTCTGTCCATTTGAGCTGGTCAGTATGTGTTGGTAATCCTGTCTAACGCTGCTTTTGTTTATATGTTGTGTAGTAGAACTGCATAAGTGTTGCTCTCCACTTTCTGGAGAACCGAGTTTTGAAATCAGTGGAATTAGAGTATGATAGTTAAAGAGATGGAGAAATCACCTGTCTCTGGATTACATCTTCAAACTAAACCATGGCATCTGTGACAGAGGSAGAAGAGTCCATCCATGTATAGTCTAGCTAGCTACATTTTCAGATATTACACGTTTCTAATTTTGTCAGAAAGTCGTTTTTGTTTCAAGTTAAAGTGTACTGATAGCTAGGTAGCTAATGTTAGTTGGCTGGCTCGCTAGCTAACATTACATGTATGCTCTGTGTAGTAATATTATTCATATCTCAGAGGCATTTGTTATGCTAGCTATAGCCTAATGTTAGCTAGCTAACATTGAACCTGGTTGGTTAGCTACTTGCAGATTCATGCAGGGTAGTAACGTCATGAGTTGTGATTATGGTTCATTGTTTAGCTAGCTAGCTACAAGTCTTGATGTAGCTGGTAAATTCGCTCTGGCTATCTACTCCGATTTCAGAGCACTCTCATCTGAGTGTGCCAGAGCGCAGAATAACGGACACATTTACGAACGCTCAATACCCGTTGAATATGGCCGGTGTCCGTAAACGTTGGCAAAAAAGCATAATTAAACTGTTGCCAGCAGCACAGTTGCAGTCACCAACGCTCTGGATAACATAAAACAGCCTAACCAGCTCTGCTAGGGTGAGTAAAATGGTCAGATTGTCACGCCCTGGCCTTAGTTATCTTTGTTTTCTTTATTATTTTAGGTCAGGGTGTGACATGGGGGATGTTTGTGTGTTTTTGTCTCGTATAGGGTGTTTGTATTGTATAGTTTTTTTTTGTAGATTTCATGGGGTTGTGTTCAGTGTAGGTGTTTATGTATGTCTATGGTTGCCTGGATTGGTTCTCAATTAGAGACAGCTGTCATTAGTTGTCTCTGATTGAGAGTCATATTTAGGCAGCCATAGGCATTAGGTAGGTTGTGGGTAATTGTCTATGTTTGACGTTAGTAGCGTGTGGCTGCACTTTCGTTTTGTAGCRTCACGGTCGTTTGTTGTTTTGTCTAGTTTGTGTTAGTGTTCGTGTTCGTTTATTCTTCAAATAAAGTGAAGATGTATTTATATCACGCTGCGCCTTGGTCCTCTCTTTCACCTAAAGACGATCGTGACACAGATTGAGCTGTTCTGTCATTTGTGTCTAGAAGTAGCTAGCAAGCTAGCCAACGTTAGKCAGTTAGCTTGGGTGCTTGACTGCTGTTGTTATGACAGAACGCTCGGATGTGTTGCCCTATTTGTGACATCAGGTGTAAGTAACGAATCCTAAAATATATACACACTTAACTTAATCAGCTTCTAAGGTCATTGAAACACAACACACACACATAATGTTAATTTCACTAATGAATAGAGAGAGACAATCGGAGAGGCAGGATCACAGTACATCAACTTTGAACCCCATAGACACTGACAGCTCTATAAAATAATATACGGCTTACACCTGCGTATACCCTTCAGTACACTACTGGCCCCTCGTGTTTTACAAAAAGTGACCTCTCCTACATGAGTGTGCTGGTATTACGGTTGCTGTCCTTTCAGAATCACAAACATGTCACACACTGAAGTCCTATAGGTTCGCTACTGCGCAAACATGTTTATAATAGATAAGGCTGTTAAGATATGAACATTTCAAGAAAGGAATGCATATATTTTGGCCTGGCAAAGTGTTTTTTTTCTCCGCTGGTCTCAACTCGTCTCGGGAAGAAATTAAGAGTCCTCACTGTCCGAAACCGAGTCAAGAACGAGTACAAATGTATTC
This sequence comes from Salvelinus sp. IW2-2015, assembly GCF_002910315.2. NCBI lineage: Eukaryota > Metazoa > Chordata > Actinopteri > Salmoniformes > Salmonidae > Salvelinus > Salvelinus sp. IW2-2015. The sequence continues at coordinate 9,307,297 of NC_036869.1, forward strand.
GACACCTACACAAGACCGAGACACTCAATATCTGGTCTCGAGACATGTCTCGAGTACTACAACACTGGTATACAGTACCACTGAGGCAATAAAGAGAATCACTGCTGGCCATAAACAGTACCACTGCTGGCCATACAGAGAATCACTGCTGGCGGTATACAGTACCACTGAAGGCCATACAGAGAATCACTGCTGGCCATATGCAGTACCACTGCTGGCCGTATGCAGTACCACTGCTGGCTATACAGAGAATCACTGCTGGCCGGATACAGTACCACTGCTGGCCGTATGCAGTACCACTGCTGGCCATATGCAGTACCACTACTGGCCGTATGCAGTACCACTGCTGCGCTAGCGAGTATCCATGTGCCGGATACCCTAGTCACCCACTTGCCGTGCAATTACAGGAAATCATGCTGCCGTTCATATATACGTTACCACTGCTGGCCATTCAGAGACATCCTGCTGGCCGTATTTACAGTACCACTATGCTGGTGCGTATGCAAGCTTTACCACTGAGGATGAACACTGCTGCCATATGCAGTACCACTCATGGCTGTATGCAGTCACATGCTGGCCATACAGAGAATCATGCTGGCCGTTACAGTACCATGTTCATGGCCGTATTGCAGTACGCCATTACTGGCACTAGTGCAGTCCATACTGCCGTATGCAGTACACTGCTGGCCAACAGAGAATCACTCTGGCCGCCGTATACAGTACCCACGTGTGCAGTACGACCGCGCCTCGTACACTACGCTGAAGTACACTGATCGGCCATAAGCCAGTTACCACTAACTGGCCGTATAGCAGTAACACTGAGGCCATCAGTAGCATCACTGCTGGCGTAATACATACCACTGCTGGCCGTATACCGTACCACTGCTGGCCGGGATACAGTACCACTGCTGGCATACGGTACCACTGCTGCGTGCAGATACAGTACCACTGCTGGGCCGATTATCAGTACCCATGGTGCTGGCCAATACACAGTACACTCGTGGCCGATACAGTACACTGCTGCCAAATACCAAGTCCTACTGCTGGCGGATACAGTCCACTGCTGGCCGGATACGAGTACCACTGCTGGCCAAATACCAGTACACTGCTGGCCGTATACAGTACCACTGCTGGGCAGATACAGTACCACTGCTGGGCAGATACAGTACCACTGCTGGGCAGATACAGTACCACTGCTGGCTGGATACAGTACCAATGCTATACAGTACCACTGCTGGCCGTATACAGTACCACTGCTGGCTGGATACAGTACCACTGCTGGCTGTTACAGTACCACTGCTGGCCGTATACAGTACCACTGTGTTACCGCTGGTAGCTCAGCTGGTTTAACTATTGTATCATCCACCCTGCTGCAAGGTCATAACATCACCGTGCAAGTGTCTCCCAACTGACACACACACACACATGCACACACATGCAAACACACACACACCACCATTAAGTGTAACTCTCTCTGCTGGCGTGGGTAGAGTTATGTGTCGTTCATCGCTCCCCACCTGGTGGGTGTTAAAGGCTGCCTTGGTATTATGGGATGTGGCAACTGGTCGCCATGAAGAAATATACTGTTTATTTACTGGTGCATCTGTTAGTTTGCCGTGGCGCCGGGTGGATGGTCCACACAGATGGTCCAACCCGCAGCCCTCTTTACGAAACGTTAACGCGGTGTGTGTGTGTGTGTTATCCCAGGCATCCACCAGCCCAGAAAGCTGTCTGTCTGTCGACTACTCCAGCAGCCAGAGAGAAAGATAGGGAGGGAGAGAGGGAGGGAGGACAGGAGAGAGGAAGAGGGAGGACAGGTGGGAGGGATAGAGAGAGGACAGGAGGGAAGGAGAAGGAGAGGGAAGGCGACAGGAAGGGAGAGGGGGAGGGACGACTGGAGGAAGGGAGGGAGGGTGAACAGGACGTAGCTCATTGACCAGATGAGGATTAGCTGAGTGTCCTGGAGAGCAGTGGTCATATAAAGCGTGGCAGCATGCCTTGAAGTGAGAGTGTGAGTGAGTGTCGCGGCGCGGCAAAGTGTCTTTATTTAACAGCCTCTTCACACGGCGGCCAAGATCACTTCAGCTGAAAACTGCACAGTAGTGCACACTCCAGCCTAGATTACCACAGTAGTGCACACTCCACCCTAGAATACCACAGTAGTGAACACTCCACCCTAGATAACTATAGGAGTACATAGCCCACCCTAGATTACCACAGTAGTGCACACTCCACTTTAGATTACCACAGTAGTGCACACTCTACCCTAGATTACCACAGTAGTGCACACTCCTACCCTAAGATTTACCACAGTAGTTGCAACACTCTACCCTAGATACTTACAAACACGTAGTGCACACCCACCCTAGATTACCACAGTAGTGCACACTCCAGCCTAGATTACCACAGTAGTGCACACTCACCTAGATTACCACAAGTAGTGCACACTCTCCCTAGATTACCACAGTAGTGCACACTCTACCCTAGATTACACACAGTAGGGCACACTCTACCCTAGATTACCACAGTAGTGCACCACTCTACCCTAGATTACCACAGTAGTGCACACTCACCCTAGATTACCACAGTAGTGCACACTCTACCCTAGATACCACAGTAGTGCCAAACTCTACCCTAGATTACCACAGTAGTGCACACTCTACCCTAGATTACCACAGTAGTGCACACTCTACCCTAGATTACCACAGTAGTGCACACTCCAGCCTAGATTACCACAGTAGTGCACACTCTACCCATGATTACCACAGTAGTGCACACCTTACCCTATGATTACCACAGTAGTGCACACTCTACCCATGATTACCACAGTAGTGCACACTCTACCCTAGATTACCACAGTAGTGCACACTCTACCCATGATTACCACAGTAATGCACACTCTACCCTAGATTACCACAGTAGTGCACACTCTACCCATGATTACCACAGCAGTGCACACTCTACCCTAGATTACCACAGTAGTGCGACACTCTACCTAGATTACCACAGTAGTGCACACTCTACCCTAGATTACCACAGTAGTGCACACTCTACCCTAGATTACCACAGTAGTGCACACTCTACCCTAGATTACCACAGTAGTGCACACTCTACCCATGATTACCACAGTAGTGCACACTCTACCCTAGATTACCACAGTAGTGCACACTCTACCTAGATTACCACAGTAGTGCACACTCTACCATAGATTACCAGTAGTACACCTCTACCTAGATACCACAGTAGTGCACACTCTACCCTAGATTACCACAGTAGTGGCACACTCTACCCATGATTACCACAGTAGTGCACACTCTACCCTAGATTACCACAGTAGTGCACACTCTACCCATGATTACCACAGTAGTGCACACTCACCCATGATTACCACAGTAGTGCACACTCTACCCATGATTACCACAGTAGTGCACACTCTACCCAATGTACCACAGTAGTGCACACTCTACCCTAGATTACCACAGTAGTGCACACTCTCCCATGATTACCACAGTAGTGCACACTCTACCCATGATTACCACAGTAGTGCACACTCTACCCATGATTACCACAGTAGTGCACACTCTACCCTAGATTACCACAGTAGTGCACACTCTACCCATGATTACACAGTAGTGCACACTCTACCCATGAACCACAGTAGTGCACACTCTACCCTAGATTACCACAGTAGTGCACACTCTACCTAGATTACACACAGTAGTGCACACTCTACCCATGATACCACAGTAGTGCACACTCTACCCATGATTACCACAGTAGTGCACACTCTACCCAGATTACCACAGTAGTGCACACTCTACCATGATTACCACAGTAGTGCACACTCTACCCTAGATTACCACAGTAGTGCACACTCTACCCTAGATTACACACAGTAGTGCACACTCTACCCATGATTACCACAGTAGTGCACACATCTACCCATGATTACCACAGTAGTGCACACTCTACCCTAGATTACCACAGTAGTGCACACTCTACCCTAGATTACCACAGTAGTGCACACTCTACCCATGATTACCACAGTAGTGCACACTCTACCCATGATTACCACAGTAGTGCACACTCTACCCTAGATTACCACAGTAGTGCACACTCTACCCTAGATTACCACAGTAGTGCACACTCTACCCATGATTACCACAGTAGTGCACACTCTACCCAATGATTTACCACCAGTAGTGCACACTCTACCCTAGATTACCACAGTAGTGCACACTTACCTAGATTACCACAGTAGTGCACACTCTACCCATGATTACCACAGTAGTGCACACTCTACCCATGATTACCAAGAGGGTCATACTGCATWTTTTTWTTTTTTATATWTTTTTTTAACCCCCTTTTTTCTCCCCAATTTCGTGGTATCCAATTGGTAGTAGTTAGTCTTGTCTCATTGCTGCAACTCCCGTACCTACTCGGGAGAGGCGAAGGTCGAGAGCCATGCATCCTCCGAAACACAACCCAACCAAGCCGCACTGCTTCTTGACACAATGCCCATCCATCCAGCTGCACCAATGATGTGTCGGAGGAAACACCTGGTCAGCGTGCACTGCGCCAGTCCCGCCACAGGAGTCGCTAGTGCGCGATGAGACAAGGATATCCCTGCCGGCCAAACCCTCCCTAACCTGGACAACACTGGGCCAATTGTGCGTCGCCCCCATGGGCCTCCCAGTCGCGGCCGGCTGCGACAGCCTGGACTCGAACCCAGAATCTCTGGTGGCGCAGCTAGCACTGCGATGCAGTGCCTTAGACCACTGCGCCACCCGGGAGGCCCTTACTGCATTTATTTAAACTTTTATTCAGCCAGGAAAGTAATTGAGAATAAATTCAATGTTACAATAGACCTGGTTATTTATTGCACATTTCATTCGGCATAGTGTACACTTCACCATAGTTTACAAACTCCACTACAACTACTGTCTATGGTGTCTTTACCTGCATTTAAAAGGCAGCCCAATTCTGATCTTTTAACCAATTATTGTCAAAAGACCAATTAGTGAATAGAAAGATCAGAATTGTGCTGCCTGTGTGAACACAGTCTAGTCTGTGTCTTTAACTAGGAATAAAAGTATGTGTTCTCATGTTAATCTATTACTAGTTCTAAAAGGAGCCCCTAAGGCCCTGACCCTTTACATAGCATCTGTCCTACAGGGTCAATCAAATAAAAAGTGATTCAAGAGGAAAATACTTATCCATAGAACGAGGGAAGGAAGATACATTTTTTTGTCTTTCATTTGGAGTAAAAAGCAGTAGTAATATCTCCAGTAGAAGGGGGTTGTGATAAGATGGACAACGGTCTCCCTCGCTAGATGTATTCCCTCCATCCCTCCCTCCTCCTCGCTTCATCGGTCCGTAGGTATTAAAAACCCATCTATTTTCCAGGCCTGTTGTCTGATGCATCACTAGGACGTATCTGCTCCTGGTCATTTGCTTGGAGTGCTGGATAATTGATTGTACTGGGGAAGTTCTCCCCTAGAGCTCGCCTCGCCATGAATGTCCCCCCTCTCTGGGAGTCAGTGATATATTACCATCCCCCTCCACACACCATACAAACTCATACCATCCCCCAGTGGAGATGGTGTGTGGTCAGACACCAGTGAAACACAGATGATGTTAAGCAAGCCAGCCAGCTTTCTGAAGTCTCTATGTCAGAGACCAGAGCAGGGGAAATGTGACTGTAGGGGCCAATGTCCTGAAATTACTTCTCCATATCAGCTCCATATCATACTCTCTAACATCACTAACTGGCCCCACGCAGACATACACACGCATGTACGCACGCACACATGCACCCGCACACAAAAACAAACACACACCCACTCCTTTGTGCCCAAACTCTGAACATGGAGCTGGTTACCTTCACAGAAAAACCACATGATGTCACGTGGAACTCATCTGAAAACATGTGTTTTTGGAACATTTCACATGTTCACATGTGAAATTCCGTAAGGGTATCTACGAGGCACAAGATGAAGCATGGGCCTCCTGAGCCTGGTTCCCTCTGACTGAGGAGAGAATTTCCTCTAAAATACCATGTAAATACCAACAGAAGCAGTACCATAAAATAAAGTGCTACCAAACCCACAGTACCTAGCTACCTGTACAATGTTTCTTATCACATAACCATCATCATCACTGTCTTCAATAGCACACGAGTAAACTACATTAGCATCCTAGCGCAGTTAATAGGAAGGACAGGGCACCTGCTGGGGTTAGGTAGCAGCAACAACTGCTCCCCGGGCACCGATCACCTAGACGTCAATTAAGACCGCACCTTTCTGATTAAGATAGCGTCGGTTAAATGCGGAACACACATTTTGGTTGAATAAATTCCATTGTGCAACTGACTAGGTATTATCCCCTTTTCACTACAGGAATGGAGTAAGCTAAGGTACACAACCTCATCACAGCAACACATGGAGGAGGGGAATGGTTCCTTTGTTCTCTGCTCAGTGTGGGAGAACAGAATTAAATAAAACACTATATACTGTACATTATACAGTATCCCTATGGTAAGGGTGTCAAACTCATTCCATGGAGGGCCAAGTGTCTGCTGGTTTTTGTTTTTTCCTTTCAATTAAGACCAGGTGTGGGGAGTTCCTTACTAATCAGTGACCTTACTTCATCAGTCAAGTACAAGGGAGGAGAAAAAACCCGCAGCCCTCGGCCCTCCATGGAATGAGTTTGGCACGTTCTCTATGGGGAGGCCAGACCAAACCAGGAGAAGGAGTGCAGAAGAATAGAGACCATCACGTTCTCTGTGAGTCTATGGGGGAGAAAGAGGAGGAATGTCTTCTTTCCCTCAGGGCTAATGGAGCGTGAAGTGGACATGCGCCCTAACTGCTGATGCAATCAAAGAGCGGCAATAACCTGTGAAACGTAAACTGTTCTTGTCGCTGACAATGGAATGGAGCAACATGATCGCTACAACACACACACACACACACACACACACACACACACACACACACCACCACACACACACACACACACACACACACACACACACACACACACACACACACACACACACACACACACACACACACACACACACACACACACACACACACAACACCACACCACACACACACACACACTCCAATGGCTAAATGTACTCAGTTCTTTAGTGGGTTGGTTGATGATGCATGCCACTCACATCAAGTGGTTGATTTCAAGGACAGTGCTTTTCTCATTTTCTGGACAGGAGAGTTACCTTCACAGCATGATCCACTAGTGGTTATCTTACCTTTATCATGTGCAACGCCTCTCATGTCTTCCTGTCAAACGTAATATTTAATACTTTGATCATTTAATTAAAAAGGAGACAGTGTGGAACTGTGTTTTGAAACAGGCAGTCGAGGATACCCTTCTAAATAGGATGGAATTGAAGTATGCCTTCAGAAAGTATTCATACTCCTTGACTTATTGTTGTGTTACCGCCTGAATTCAAAATGGATTTAATAGTTTTTTCTCTCAACCATCTACACACAATACTCTATAATTACAAAGTGAAAACATGTTTTGATAAAGTTTTGCTAACACAGAAATATCTAATTTACATAAGTATTCACACCCCTGAGTCAATACTTTGTACAAGCACCTTTAGCAGAGATTACAGCTGTCTTTCTCTTTAAGTCTCTAAGAGCTTTCCACAACTGGATTGTGCAACATTTGCCCATTATTCTTTTCAGAATTCTTCAAGCTCTGTCAAATTGGTTGTTGATCATTGCTAGACAACCATTTTCAGGTCTTGACACAGATTTTCAAGTAGATTTATGTCCAAACTGTAACTTAGCCACTCACTGTCTTGTTGGTAAGCAACTCCAGGGTAGAATTGCCCTTGTGTTTTAGGTTATTATCCTGCTGAAAAGTGAATTTGTCTTCCAGTGTCTGGTGGAAAGCAGACTGAACCAGCTTTTCCTCTAGGATTTTGCCTGTGCTTAGCTCCATTCTGTTTCTTTTTTATCCTGAAAAACTCCCCAGTCCTTAATGATTACAAGCATACCAATAACATGATGCAGCCACCACTGTGCTTGAAAATATGGAGAGTGGTACTCAGTAATGGTGACTTTAAAACAGTTACAGAGTTTAATGGCTGTAATAAGAGAATAGTGAGGATGGTTAAACAACATTGTAGTTTCTCCACTACACTAATCTAGTTGACCGAGTGAAAAGAAGGAACCCTGTACAGAACAAAAATATTTCAAAACATGCGTCCTGTTTGTAACAAGGCACTAAAGTAATACTGCAAAAAAATGGGGCAAAGCAATTTCATTTAAAAAATAACGTTTTGTCCTGAATACAAGGTGTTGTTTGTGGCAAATCCAATACAGCACATTGGCCTCATAGTGAAATCCCTGAGCAGTTTCCCTCCTCGCTGGCAACTGAGTTAGGAAAAACGCCTGTATCTTTGTAGTGACTGAGTGCATTGATACACCATCCAGAGTGTAATTAGTAACTTCACTATTCACTATTAGTAACTAAGGGATATACAAATGAAGTCGGAAGTTTACATACACCTTAGCCAAATACATTTAAACTCAGTTTTTCACAATTCCTGATTTATTTCTAGTAAAAATTCCCTGTCTTAGGTCAGTTTGGATCACCACTTTATTTTAAGAATGTGAAATGTCAGAATAATAGTAGAGAGAATGATTTATTTCAGCTTTTATTTATTTCATCACATTCCCAGTGGGTCAGAAGTTTACATACACTCAATAAGTATTTGGTAGCATTGCCCTTAAATTGTTTAACTTGGGTCAAATGTTTCGGGTAGCCTTCCACAAGTTTCCCACAATAAGTTGGGTGAATTTTGGTCCATTCCTCCTGACAGAGCTGGTGTAACTGAGTCAGGTTTGTAGGCCTCCTTGCTCGCACACGCTTTTTCAGTTCTGCCACACATTTTCTATGGGATTGAGGTCAGGGCTTTGTCAGGGCCACTCCAATACCTTGACTTTGTTGTCCTTAAGCCATATTGCCACAACTTTGGAAGTATGCTTGGGGTCATTGTCCATTTGGAAGACTCATTTGTGACCAAGCTTTAACTTCCTGACTGATGTCTTGAGATGTTGCTTCAATATATCTAAATCATTTTCCTACCTCATGATGTCATCTACTTTGTGAAGTGCACCAGTCCCTCTTGCAGCAAAGCACCCCAACAACATGATGCTGCCACCCCCGTGCTTCACGGTTGGGATGGTGTTCTTCAAGTCTCCCCTTTTTTCCTCCAAACATAACGATGGTCATTATGGCCAAACAGTTCTATTTTTGTTTCATCAGACATTTCTCTAAAAAGTACGTACTTTGTCCCCATGTGCACTTGAAAACCGTGGTCTGGCWTTTTTTATGGCGGTTTTGGAGGACTGGCTTCTTCCTTGCTGAGTGGCCTTTCAGGTTATGTCAACATAGAACTTGTTTTACTGTGGATATAGATACTTTTGTACCGGTTTCCTCCAGCATCTTCACAAGGTCCTTTGCGGTTGTTCTGAGATTGATTTGCACTTTTCGCACCAAAGTACGTTCATCTCTAGGAGACAGAACGCGTCTCCTTCCTGAATGGTATGACGGCTACGTGGGCCCATGGTGTTTATACTTGCGTACTATTGTTTGTACAGATGAACGTGGTACCTTCAGGCGTTTGGAAATTGCTCCCAAGGATGAACCAGACTTGTGGAGGTCTACAAATTTTTTTCTGAGGTCTTGGCTGATTTCTTTTGATTTTCCCATGATGTCAAGCAAAGAAGCACTGATTTAAAGGTAGGCCTTGAAATACATCCACAGGTACACCTCCAATTGACTCAAATTATGTCAATTAGCCTATCAGAAGCTTCTAAAGCCATGACATCATTTTCTGGAATTTTCCAAGCTGTTTAAAGGCACAGTCAACTTAGTGTATGTAAACTTCTGACCCACTGGAATAGTYATACAGTGAACGATAAGTGAAATAATCTGTCTGTAAACAATTGGGCAAAGTAGATGCGCAAAGTAGATGTCCTAACCGACTTGCCAAAACTATAGTTTGTTAACAAGAAATTTGTGGAGTGGTTGAAAAACGAGTTTTCATGACTCCAACCTAAGTGTATATAAACTTCCGACTTCAACTATATATGTTTTACCCATCTACCAATAGGAGCCCTTCTTTCTGAGACATTGGAAAACCTCCCTGGTCTTTGTGGTTGAATCTGTGTTTGAAATTCCCTGCTTGACAGAGGGACCTTACAGATAATTGTATGTGTTGGGTAAAGAGATGAGATTGTCATTCTAAAATCATGTTAAAGACTATTATTGCACACAGAGTGAGTCCATGCAACTTATTATGTGACTTGTCAAGCTGTTTTTTACTCCTGAATTTATTTAGGCTTGTTATAACAAAAGGGTTGAATACTGAATATTGACTCGAGTCAACTTTTAATTTTTTATTAATTTACAAACATTTCGAAAAACATAATTCCACTTTGACATTATGGGGTATTGTGTGTAACCCAGTGACAAAAACATCTACATTTAATCCATTTTAAATTTAGGCAGTAACACAACAAAATTTGGCAAAAGTCAAGGGGTCTGAATACTTTCTGAACGCACTGTATATATTGTAAATTAGTAAGTTAGTAAGTTAAAAGTCACCTTTCAAAATGAATGACTCACTCAACTCTTTTCTGGAAAAAATAGTAATGGTTTCAAGGGTAACTCTGTCGATTATGTGTTTCAAAAGACCTTAAAGTTTTTTGGGAAGTATGTGCATCGTGTTTGAGAATTTGACCACCAAAGAAAATCACTTTATCATTCACCTGCACTAGTTCCTCTCATCCATCCATCTTTCTCCTGGGAGAGAGTCCTATCGTCCTTTCTCACCAYCCAGTTCTGTACTTCAGACACAGACAGGCACAGACACTATAGGATCAACCTTCTTGAAGGGTACAGTGTGTGGATGCTGAGGGATTTCTGTCAGAGATCAAGGTAAGATGGAGAAATCAAACAAGTACTACTTTAATTTCAACAGACTTAGGAAAAGTTATGCTGTTGCTGGAGTGCCAATCATCTGATACAGCATGTTGGATTTTATCCTGCAGAGTTTAGCGACAACACACACACACGCATGCCCGCATACATACATACACACGCACACACGTTCACACACAGGCACCCACACCCACACACACGCTCACAGACACACAGACCACAGACACACACCAACACACACACACACACACACACACACACACACACACACACACACACACACACACCACCACACACACACACACACACACACACACCATATCACTAAAAGTGAGAAATGCAATCCACTTAACAAGTTAAAAAGTGCAAGAGCAGAAAGCTGAAGGATTTAACCTCTCTTGGGCAAGTGAGACGGTAGCGTCCCACCTCTTCAACAGCCAGTGAAACTGCTGGGCGCCAAATTCAAATACAGAAATACTCATTATAAAAATTCAGAAAACAAAACATATTTTACATAGGTTTAAAGATTAACTTCTTGTGAATCCAACCACGGTGTCAGATTTAAAAAAATGCTTTACGGCGAAAGCATACCTTACGATTATTTGAGAACATAGCCCACTAGACAAATCATTACAAACAGTAGCCAGCCAAGTAGAACAGTTACACATATCAGAAATAGAGATAAAATGAATCCCTTACCTTTGAATATCTTCATATGGTTGCAGTCAGCAGACATTCATTTACTCAATAAATGTTCCTTTTGTTCGATAAAGTCTCTTTATATCCAAAAACCTCCGTTTTGTTTGCGCGTTTTCTTCAGTAATCCACAGGCTCAAACGCAGTCAAAACAGGAAGACAAAAAAATCCTAYTTGTATCCGTAAAGTTCATAGAAACATGTCAAACGATGTTTATATTCAATCCTCAGGTTGTTTTTAGCCTAAATAATCGATAATATTTCAACCGGACAATAACGTCGTCAATTTAAAAGGTAAACAAGAAACGCACTCTTTCGGTCTCGCGCATGAAAAAGCTCTGTGACACTTTAGGGTCCACTCATTCAGACTGCTCTTACTTCTTCATTTTTCAGAATACAAGCCTGAAACAATTTCTAAAGACTGTTCACATCRAGRGGAAGGCATAGYAACTYCAATTTCAGTCCTAAGTCAATGGATACTGTAATGGCATTGAATAGAAAACTACAAAACCCCCCAAACAAACTACTTCCTGAATGGATTTTTCAAATCAGTTATGTTATACTCACAGACACTATTTTAACAGTTTTGGAAACTTTAGATTGTTTTCTATCCAAATCTACAGTTATATGCATATCATATCTTCTGGGCCCGAGAAGCAGGCAGTTTAATTTGGGCATGCATTTCATCCAAAATTTGAATGCTGCCCCCTACCCGAGTGAAGTTAAAACCACTAAGACAGTGGTTCCCAAACGTTTTATAGTCCCGTACCCCTTCAAACATTCAACCTCCAGCTACGTACCCCCTCTAGCACCAGGGTCAGCGCACTCTCAAATGTTGTTTTTTGCCACCATTGTAAGCCTGCCACACACTATACGATACATTTGTTAAACATAAMAATGAGTGTGAGTTTTTGTCACAACCCGGTTTGTGGGAAGTGACAAAGAGCTCTTATAGGACCAGCGCACAAATAATATAATACATCATTTTGCTCTTTATTTAACCATCTTACATATAAAACCTTATTTGTCCATTGAAAATTGTCAATAACTCACCACAGGTTAATGAGAAGGGTGTGCTTGAAAGGATGCACATAACTCTGCAATGATGGGATGTATTGGAGAGAGTCTGTCTTATATAATTTTCCACACACAGTCTGTGCCTGTATTTAGTTTTCATGCTAGTGAGGACCGAGAATCCACTCTCACATAGGTACGTGGTTGCAAAGGGCATCAGTGTCTTAACAGCTCGATTTGCCAAGGCAGGATACTCTGACCGCAGCCCAATCCATAAATCTGGCAGTGGCTTCTGATTAAATAAAATGTTCACAGAACCGCTTATTGCAATTCCGATGAGGCTCTCTTGTTCAGATATCGGTAAGTGGACTGGAGGCAGGGCATGAAAGGGATAATGAATCCAGTTGTTTGTGTCATCCGTTTCAGGAAAGTACCTGCGTAATTGCACACCCAACTCACTCAGGTGCGTGCTTCTCTATATCACATTTGACATTGTCCGTAAGCTTGATGTCATTTGCACACAAAAAATCATACAATGATGGAAAGACCTGTGTGTTGTCCTTGTTAATGCAGACAGAGAAGAGCTCCAACTTCTTAATCATAGCCTCAATTTTGTCCCGCACATTGAATATAGTTGTGGAGAGTCCCTTTAATCCTAGATTCAGATCATTCAGGTGAGAAAAAACATCACTCAGATAGGCCAGTGTTGTGAGAAACTCGTCTTCATGCAAACTTTAAGATCGTCTCTCAATTAAAAATAAAAACGTTTCAATTCTTTGCCCCTTGATAACCAGCGCACTTGTGTATGTTGTAAAAGCTTTACATGGTCGCTGCCCACATCATTGCATAGTGCAGAAAATACACATATTCAGGGACCTTGCTTTAACAAAGTTAACCATTTTCACTTTATTGTCCCAAACGTCTTTCAAGCGGTCAGGCATTCCCTTGGCAGTAAGAGCCTCTCGGTGGATGCTGCAGTGAACCCGAGTGGCGTCGGGAGCAACTGCTTGCACGCGCGTTACCACTCCACTATGTCTCGCTGTCATGGATTTTGCGCCATCAGTGCAGATACCAACATGAGCAGAAGCTACATTTGGCTACGTACGGACCGTTAGTGGAATTCCTGTGAGAGAGTAATGGTTAATGTGGTTGGATGATAATTATTTGACTAGGCTACCTGTATTTGACATTGTGTTGTTATTTGGCTGAACACTAGATGGTTGAATTTTATTATTGGCAGTGAAACGAGGCTACTCAGGCGAGAAAAAAACCTTACCCAAATGTACCGCCCCGTTGGAAAATATAAATGGACTGCTTGCATTTTATTTGCATTCATCTTTTAATGTGAATTACATTTTTATTTGGCGTACCCCCGACGTCATTGCGCACCCCAGTTTGGGAATACCTACACTAGGGGAATAGGATAATGTGTATGTGTGTTTATGTGTGTGTAGGTGTATGTGTGTGTGTTTAAATCCTCTAAAGGATGGGTAGGATGGTGTGTGTAGCATGTGATCTCTGATCAAGACTAGGGGTCCCTCGATTCCTGTTATTCCAGGAAACTTCCCTAGTGGCGTGGTTTGGGATTAGAGATGTGGGATTGAGACAAACTAACCAACACTCTTTGGACATTCCCATCGAATGTACTTCTGGAAACGACAGTAGTAACAGTGGTGTGCGTGTGCGAATGTGCGTGTGTATGTGTGTGTGTGTGTGAGAGAAAGACTCACACTCTTTGGACATGCCCACGCCAAAGCACTTCTGGAGCCGGCAGTACTGACAGCGGTTCCTGGTCACCTTGTTGATGATGCAGTTCTTGTCCCGGTGACATGTGTACACCATGTTCTTCTGGATGGATCTACGGAAAAAACCCTGAGAGAGAGAGATAGAGAGTTAAAGAGAAAGAGAGAGATAGAGTTAGAGAGAAAGAGAGAGAGAGAGTTAGAGAGAGAGAGAGAGAGAGAGAGAGAGAAAAAGAGAGGGATCAGTCTATCTGGTAAAACAAGGTTACACTGGATAAAAGGATAAAAGGTTAAATACAATTAATAAATACAAATCTTCCTCGACTGCATTCAGCTCAAGATGTCATAGCAACAAGCATTTGTGGTGTGTGTGTGTGTGTGAGTAATCAGGGGAAAGGGGAAGCGTTGTAGAGGATGTTAACATGGCGTGTTAAGTGATGTTCAGTGAATTGGTGTGACTTTCTAAGAACGCTGGTGTAACTGACTATAACAGAAGGAGAATGACCCCCCCTATGGTTTACGTCTACAGTATGTCCAAAAACAACTATGGTGTAACTGTTTTGTATCAATTTGCCTACCAACACAGTCAGAGCAGCGGGAGAGATATGAGAGGAATTTGAGGGAAAACAGGAGCAATTCAAGTAGCTTCCTTAAAGATGTTTCAGTTGTTATTCATTTGTTGTGGCTCTGGGGTCCTTCACAATGATCCTCCATCATCCAGGCCCTCTCAGGCGAACCCTCTCTTCCATTTGCCATAGGCTCCTGTGACAGATGGGACCTTGCATTTTCATTAGGGGAGCAGAATGCATGATGGGTAACGGATTAGATGGCATACGCACAGGGCTGAAACGGCTGATGCTGTAGCATGTGTGTGTGTAGCAGCCCCATCTCGCTTTAGACTCAAACATCCGTCAACATACCAGTCCCGCCCTGCAGTGCCGTGGCGACCACAACAACTAGCCAATCACGTCTGGGAATTCAACACCATGTGACCAGTCCAGGGACACCTCCTCTCGACTGGTATTATTCATTTTCTTAATAGAGGCCTTTATTCTTGCCTGATCTACATGTGTGTGTGTGTGTGTGAGTCTGTGTGTCTGTGCGTGCACGTGTGTGTCTTTATCCTAGCTGATCTGAGCAGAATACCTTCTTATACATTACCTCTCTGTTCTAATATATAGATAACACACACACACGCACAAACAGAAACAAGGCGCAATGTTGGGTTGGGTGCGGAACCCAAGGCTACTGTAGTAATAATTCATTCAATCCCATCCCTGTGACCATGCAGGGCAGGATAAAAGGATAAAAGTCCTTGGAGCGGTGTGTGTGTGCGTGCATTGGTGTGTGTGTGCATGCATCGGTGTGTGCGTGCATGTGTGTGTGTGCGTGCATGTGTGTGTGTGCCTCAGAGTCTTTGTGAAGTGATTTCTCAGCAGCAGCAGCAGCAGCAGCAGCAGTCAACAGATGCTGTGACTCCTTCATCTCTGTGTTCCTCAAGGGAAGCACTATCACACACACACACCCCGACGCACCCAGACTTAATCATCACATCTGCTCTCTCTCTCTCACCTCTTCCTCTCTCTCTCTACTTACCTTATTCTCTCTCTATCTATCTACCTACCTTATTCTCTCTCTCTCTATCTATCTACCTACCTTATTCTCTCTCTCTCTCTCTCTCTCTCTCCTCTCCCTCTCCACCTACCTTATTCTCTCTCTCTCTATCTATCTATCTACCTACCTTATTCTCTCTCACTCTCCTCTCCCTCTCCACCTACCTTATTCTCTCTCTCTCTATCTATCTATCTACCTACTTTATTCTCTCTCTCTCTATCTCTCTCTCCTCTTCCTCTCCCTCTCTACCTACCGTATTCTCTCTCCTCTTTCTCTCCCTCTCCACCTACCTTATTCTCTCTCTCTCTCTACCTTATTCTCTCTCTCTCTCTACCTACCTTATTCTCTCTCTCTCTCTCTCTCTCTACCTTATTCTCTCTCTTTCTACATACCCAATTCTCTCTCTACCAAACTGATTTCTATCTCTCTCTACATACCTGATTTTCTCTCTCTCTCTCTACCTACTTGATTCTCTCTCATTCTACCTACCTGATTCTCTTGCTCTCTCTTTCAATTAAATTCAAATGGCTTTATTGGCATGGGAAATATATGTTTACATACCCAAAGCAAGTGAAATAGATAAAAAACAAAAGTGAAATAAACAATATAAAATGAACAGTAAACATTACACTCATCAAAGTTCCAAATGAATAGAGACATTTCAAATGTCATATTATGGCTATATATAGTGTTGTCCCGATGTGTAAATAGTTAAAGTACAAAAGGGAAAATAAATAAACATAAATATGGTTTGTATTTACAATGGTGTTTGTTCTTCACTGGTTGCCCTTTTCTTGTGGCAACAGGTCACAAATCTTTCTGCTGTGATGGCACACTGTGGTATTTCACCCAACAGATATTGGAGTTTATGAAAATTGTATTTGTTTTCCAATTCTTTGTGGGTCTGTGTAATCTGTGTAAGCTCAGTTTCCACCTCATTTTGTGGGCAGTATGCACATAGCCTGTCTTCTCTTGAGAGCCAGATCTGCGTACGGCGGCCTCTCACAATAGCAATGCTCATTGAGTCTCTACATAGTCAAAGCTTTCCTCATTTTGGGTCAGTCACAGTGGTCAGGTATTCTGCCACGGTGTACTCTCTGTTTAGGGCCAAATAGCATTCTATTCTTTTGTAATTTTAAGTAATTATCTTTTTGTTTTCTCGTGATTTGGTTGGGTCTAATTGTGTTGCTGTCCTGGGGCTCTGTGGGGTCTGTTTGTGTTTGTGAACAGAGCCCCAGGACCAGCTTCTCTAGGGGATTCTTCTCCAGATTCATCTCTCTGTAGGTGATGGCTTTGTTATGGAAGGTTTGGGAATTACTTCCTTTTAGGTGGTTGTAAAATTCAATGTCTCTTTTCTGGATTTTGATCATTAGGGATATTGGCCTAATTCTGCTGTGCATGCATTATTTGGTGTTTTACGTTGTACACGGAGGATATATTTAGCAGAATTCTGCATGTAGAGTCTCAATTTGTGTTTGTCCGATTTTGTGAAATCTTGGTTGGTGAGCGGACCCCCAGACCTCACAACCATAAAGGGCAATGGGTTCTATAATTGATTCAAGTACTTTTAGACAGATCCTAATTAGTATGTCGATGTTTATGTTCCTTTTGATGGCTTAGAAGGCCCTTCTTGCCTTGTCTCTCAGATCGTTTACAGCTTTGTGGAAGTTACCTGTGGCGCTGATTTTTAGGCCAAGGTATATTTAGTTTTTTGTGTGCTCCAGGGCAACGGTGTTTAGTTGGAATTTGTATTTGTGGTCCTGGCAACTGGACCTGTAACGGCTGTCTTCAGGTGAAAGAGAGGACGACCAAACTGCAGCGTGATGATAATCCATATTTTAATAGGCTACTTAAACAACGAACAAAAACAACAAACTGACAGAAAGAACCGAAGACGCTACAGTCCCGAACTAGTGAACACAGACCAGATGAACACAGAACAGACGAACAGGAACAATCACCCACAAAACACACTACAAAACAGGGTACCTAAATATGGTTCCCAATCAGAGACAATGACTAACACCTGCCTCTGATTGAGAACCATATCAGGCCAAACAAGAAACCCCACATAGAAACAGACAACATAGATCATACCCACCCAGCTCACGTCCTGACCAACTAAATAAAGACTAAACAAAGGAAAAATGTTTCTTTCAACATCATTATTTCTGTCTTAACGAGATGTACTGTCAGGGCCCAGGTCTGACAGAATCTGTGCAGAAGACTACTGTAGAACCACCTTGGTTTGGGGACAGAAGCACCAGATCATCAGCAAACCGTAGACATTTGACTTCAGATTCTAGTAGAATGAGCCCGGTGCGGCAGACTGTTCTAGTGACATCGGCAATTTGCTGATATACAGTGCATTCGGAAAGTATTCAGACCCCTTGACTTTTTCCACATTTTGTTACGTTACAGCCTTATTCTAAACTGAATAAAATAAAATAAATACCTCATCAAAAATGGAAATATGACATTTAGATAAGTATTCAGACCCTTTACTCAGTACTTTGTTGAAGCACCTTTGGCAGTGATTACAGCCTCGAGTCTTCTTGGGTATGACGCTACAAGCTTGGCACACCTGTATTTGGGCAGTTTCTCCCATTCCTCTCTGTAGATCCTCTCAAGCTCTGTCAGGTTGGATGGGGAGCGCCGCTGCACAGCTTTTTTCAGGTCTCTCCAGAGATGTTAGATCGGGTTCAAGTCCAGGCTCTGGCTGGGCAACTCAAGGACATTGAAATACTTGTCCCGAAGCCACTCCTGCGTTGTCTTGGCTGTGTGCTTAGGGTCGTTGTCCTGTTGGAAGGTGAACCTTGACCCCAGTCAGAGTTCCTGGGCGCTTTGGATCAGGTTTTCATCAAGGAGCTCTCTGTACTTCACTCCGTTCATGTTTCCCTTGATCCTGACTAGCCTCCCAGTCCCTGCCACAGAAAAACATCCCCACAGCATGATGCTGCCACCACCATGCTTCACCGTAGGGATGGTGCCAGGTTTCCTCCAGACGTGATTCTTGGCATTCAGGCCAAAGAGTTCATCCTGGTTTCATCAGTCCAGAGAATCTTGTTTCAAGTAAGTAGGTGCCTTTTGGCAAACTCCAGAAGTGGCTTCCGTCTGGCCACTCTACCATAGAGGCCTGATTGGTGGAGTGCTGAAGAGTTAGTTATCCTTCTGTAAGGTTCTCCCATCTTCACAGAGGAACTCTGGAGCTCTCTCAGAGTGACCATCGGGTTCTTGGTCACCTCCCTGACCAATGCCCTTCTCCCCTGATTGCTCAGTTTGGCTCTAGGAACAGTCTTGGTGATTCCATACTTCTTCCATTTAAGAATGATGGAGGCCACTGTGTTCTTGGGGACCTTCAATGCTGCAGACATTTTTTGCTACCCGTACTCAAATCTGTGCATCGACACATCCTATCTCTGAGCTCTACGGACAATTCCTTTGATCTCGTGGCTTGGTTTTTGCTCTGACATGCACTGTCAACTGTGGGATCTTATATAGACAGGTGTTTGCCTTTCCAAATCATGACCAATCAATTTAATTGACCACAGGTGGACTCCAATCAAGTTGTAGAAACATCTCAAGGATGATCAATGGAAACAGGATGTACCTGAGCTCAATATCGAGTCTCATAACAAAGGGTCTGAATACTTATGTAAATAAGGTATTTTATTTATTTTTTTTAATACATTTGCTAAAATGTCTACAAAACTGTTTTCACTTTGTCATTATTGGGTATTGTGTGTAGATTGATAAGGGGGGGAAATTATTAAATGTTTTTTAGAATAAGGCTGTAACGTAACACAATGTGGAAAAAGTCAAGGGGTCTGAATACTTTCCAAATGCACTATATATGTTGAAGAGGATGGGGCTCAAGCTGCATCCCTGTCTCATCCCACGCCCCGTGGAAGAAAATGTGACCTGTTTCAGGAAACTAGGCGTATGTCACGACTTCACAGGAGAGCCATTTGAACGTTATTTTTAAAGAAAAGAAATGCCAATGTCAGAAATGCCTTCTGGAACATTTGAACTTTCATGTGCCTTAATAACAAAGTTGTATACCATCTGTAAATACAGATGTTAAATAAAGTTGTTAAATTACGAGCCTAGTTGGTTTAGTCACAGAAAAAGTCAGGAACCTTCCCGCTAGCCATGATTGGCTGAGAGAATGAATGAGCTGGACATGCCGAAAGATGAGTTTCAGATTGGTCGGCGGTGTAGCATCTTGTGTCTATAAAATTAGCTGCTCGTTATGCGTAGATAATTCTTTCTAATTAAGTTTTCTTGAAAGATATAACGCTAGCTATGAAATATCTTGCTAATGCGACACTGATGTCATCAAAGAGCGACGTATGTTTGTTTTTGTTGAACGCTGTCGAACGCTGAAACTGAAACCTGTCGAACGTCGAAACCTGAACTAAAGACCTCGGTTTAAAAGCTGACAGTGTTTTTATATACTTTTATTTTACTTTGAATCCTGCGGCTCTGTTGGGCTAAATTGCTGTGAGTGCTGCTATCTGTCCCGGGAACCTGCGGGGAGAGACGCGAAAGCCCAGCTAGCCTACCTGGCTCGGCGGTCTCAAACGGAGGCCGCTATTGAACGTTTCCAACGTTGCAGAAGCTGCGTTTACTTTGCTTTGTTCCGGGACAATGTGGACCGCGTTGATTTTCAATGTAGCAACTGCTTGCTTGCGGAGGACTACAGGATCGAAGTAGCTACTCTTAGCAAGCAAGTAGCAAACCTACATAAGCTACTGGGGAACCCACGCCCACCTACTTTTTATTTTTTTTCCACCCCAGTAGCCGGATGCCGCTCTGGTCTGGTGGAAGTTTCACCGTCGTGTCGGCTCTCCACAGCCGACTGGCCCGTGCTAGGCAGGGTTCCATCCCTGAATGGGTCTCCCCCTTCCCTGCAGAACGGAGCTGATCTCAACCCAATCAACCAGCCATGGAGTTACGTCATTCCCCGTGGAGGTCGAATAAGGCGTCCTCTGGCAACGGGGGTCTCCATGGAGATGTTGAGCCCGGAACTGACACAGACCAGAAACAGCTTTGCCACCCTGGATKCAGAGGTTCCGGTGCCTTCATCCATGGTGGCTTCCCAATCAAGATCGGATCCGGAGGTATCTGCGTCTTCGTCCTCGGCTCTGTCTCCCTCTCCGGTGGCTTCTACCTCGGGTTCAGATCCTCGGAGCTCCCAGCCTCACAAGACCGTGAGGCTGCCTGAGAGCCGGCCTGTTCAACATCACCAGCTGTCATCATAGGCAGCTCTATGGTGAGAAACATCTCGGTCGCCAAGGCAAAAGCCCTGTGCTACCCAGGAGCTCGAGTACAGGACATAACATGGCTGCTTCTGACTATTCTACCACAGATGCCGGGAGCTGACACTGTCGTAGTCCATGTGGGGTCAAACGACATCAGGAGTGCTAACTCGGAACATTTGAAAATTGTTTTTAAAGAACTGATTTTAGCATTAAAAGACTCCAAAAAACGGCCAATAATTTCAGGTCCAGTACTATCGTTGGGTCGCAGGTGTGAAAGATTCAGCAGACTGCTGGCATTACACATCTGGCTAAAAGACTACTGTAGCTCTGCTGGAGTCACTTTTATTGATAACTTTGACACCTTCTGGAAACAGAAGATACTCTACAGGAATGACGGAGTCCATCCAAATCATCTTGGCTCCTGGACTCTGTCCACGCATTTCAAGGCTGTGTTGAAACAATGACTGGTAAATGATCCAAGACCAGCTCAGTTAATCCCTACCATTGTGACAATGAGTCGTTATAATGCTGCATCAAATGTACATGATCTTAGGGGCATTGGCAAACACAATGTAAGTAATTAAATTGATGTACCCCTAACTGCACCGAATACATCTGTTTATCCTACAGCTATTGTAAGCAGTAATCATGAACCTATAAACCAGAGTTACACTGTTAGCACTGAGGCGGTGTGCAATAGTAGGAAGACCACTTTATGCAGCTCACTCTGGGGCGGCAGGTAGCCTAGTGGTTAGAGCGTTGGACTTGTAACCGAAAGGTTGCAAGATTGAATCCCTGAGCTGATGAGGTAAAAATCTGTCATTCTGCCCCTAGGCCATCATTGAAAATAAGAATTTGTTCTTAACTGACTTGCCTAGTTAAATAATAAGAAAATTAAAAACTCTGCACTATCAGCTCCAATGTAAATAACATGAGTAAGTCTACCTCTGATAAGCTTCCCAGTAAAGCATTAAAAACAATCAAGCAACCCAGAAAAGTGCTAAAAATAGCCCATATTAACATATGTYGCCTAAGAAACAAGGTCCATGAAGTCAATAACTTGCTTGTAACATATGATATTCATTCATATCTCTGAAACTCACTTAGATAATACCTTCGTTGATACAGTGGTAACAATAAATGGTTATAACATTTACTGAAAAGACAGAAATGCCAACGGAGGCGGTGTTGCGGTCTATATTTAGAACCACATTCCTGTAAAGCTTAGAGAGGATCTCATGTTAAATACTGTTGAAGTAATATGGCTACAGGTTCACCTGCCTCACCTAAAGCCCATTCTTGTGGGAAGCTGCTATAAACCACCAAGTGCTAACAGTCAGTATCTGGATAATATGTGTGAAATGCTTAATGTATGTGATATCAACAGAGAAGTATATGATAGCCAGTCAGCTATCATCAAGCTGCCTACTCAGGAAAAAACTTCAAACTGTAACCAGTGCCTGCAACCTGGATCAGGTTGTCAGTCAACCTACCAGGGTAATTACAAACAGCACAGGAATGAAATCATCAACATGTATTGATCACATCTTTACTACATCTTTACTAATGRTGCAGATATTTGCTTTAAAGCAGTATCCAAATCCATAGTGATCCATAGTGATCACAATATAATAGCCATATCTAGGAAAACCAAAGTTCCAAAGGCTGGGCCTAATATAGTGTGCCATACCTTTTGCCTCATCCCTCTCAACCATACAATTTTTTAATTCCTCATCAATCCAAGGGGATTTAACAGTTTTTACAGTAATTTTCTTAATGGGTGTGTGCTTATTAGTAACTGGAATAAGTAGTTTCATAAATGTGTCACGTTGCTTCCGCATTACACACCACAGACCAGCAAATATTCTTTACATCATCAACAATTGAATCACTACAAAACTGATTCTCTCTACCTTATTCTCTTCTCTCCTCTCTACCTTATTCTCTCTCTCTCTCTCTCTCTACCTTATTCTCTCTCTCTACCTTATTCTCTCTCTCTCTCTCCTCCCTGATTCCTCTCTCTACCTTATTCTCTCTCTCTACCTTATCCTCTCTCTACCGTATTCTCTCTCTCTCTACCTTATTCTCTCTCTCTACCATTCTCAATTCAATTGACTTATTGACATGGCAAGTCATTATTACTTACATTGTCAAAGTATACATATCGAAAAATAAAAATAAATATAAATGTATATATATACAATATATAAATATATATTTTTATATAAATAAATGGTGGGACCAACAGCAATAAAATAGTAGTAGTGGACAACAACTACAACACCAATATTAATCAGAACAACAATACATTAAAGCAATGGTAGTAGACCAGTGTCAACATGACTGAGAAGACACATGACCTGGTATGAAAGACAAAACAAACGGGAAATATTATTTACATTTTACATTTTACATTTTAGTCATTTAGCAGACGCACTTATCCAGAGCGACTTACAGTAGAGTGCATACATTTTATTATTATTATTTTATTTTTATTTTTTTTTTTAACATACTGAGACAAGGATATCTCCTACCGGCCAAACCCTCCCTACCGGCCAAACCCTCCCTAACCCGGACGACGCTATGGCCAATTGTGCGTCGCCCCATGGATCTCCCGGTTGCGGCCGGCTGCGACAGAGCCTGGGCTAGAACCCAGCCCAGCCCTGGGCGCAAACCCAGAGACTCAAAAAATAAGGAACTGGTAACAACAAACCATTACTCCGTTCCACCAGCCTCCGAAAGTAAGGACGAGGTTCGGTAAGCATCCCAAAATGGCACCCTAATCCCTATATAGTGCACTAGTTTTGACCCAAATGGCACCGTATTCCTATACGGGAATAAACTCAAAATAGACATATACAGTATTCATGGAATTTACATAAATCAAATAATTGTATTATTTACATAGTTTATATACACATTATTCAAAAAAAGTTTCCTTTTCCTCAACCACTGTGACTTGTTGCCACGTCGTTGTCAGTTTTTGAATTGACTGAATCTTCTCTTCGTTCAAAGACTTCTTAGACCACTGCGCCCACCCGGGTATCAACATTACGCACTTTTCACTGGCTGTCCCTCAGGTTGTGGCAGGAGAACACATATTTGGCTGCCAAAACTGCACATTTTGGCTTTTCACCCAATAAATATTAGATTTTTTCTTCATCTTTATTAGTTTCAAATTCTTTGTATTGAATTATAATTTTGGAAATAAATATTCTCTTAGGTCTGAGTATTTGTCACAGTGTAATAGGAAATGCAGCTCTGTCTCTACCTCTCCCCTGGAGCAGAGTGAGCACACGCTGTCCCCAGACACTCTGGGTTTAGGTCGGTGAGGAAGTAGTCTACAGTGCTGCTGCCAAGGGATGAGCTGTTAGGTGTACCTACCAAAAGAGTCCCCTCTCAGCCTACCATTGACTATGTACAGACCCAGTGGTTCGACAGAGCTTCACGAGCTGTACTCCGTTTTTTGTTTTTCACTTTGTCATAGTTGTTTCTGTGGGGGTATGTGGGAGGGAAAGGTTGTGTGCTTCCTGGTAGGTGTTTATCCCATGACTGTTAATAGTGTCTTGTTCTTCTGCTGTTCGAGCATTTAGGTCTCCACAGACCAGTACGTGCCTTGGGCCTGAAAGTGACTAATTTCCCCCTCTAGAATGAGAAACTCTCTTCATTGAAGTAGGGTGACTCTGAGGGGGGAATGTATGTGGCACAGAGGAAGACGTTTTTATCTGTCAAGATAGCCTCCTTGTTGATTTTAACCATATAAAGAATTCTCCTGTTTTGATCAATTCGATTTAATGAATTAGTTCAGATTTATACCATATTAGCATTCCCCCTGAGTCTCTGCCCTGTCTGATTCCTTTTAATTTAGTGAATGGTATGATTATCTCCCTAAAATCTAGTGGACAGCCAGTGGAAACATCACCTCTGCACCATGTTTCCTGTAGTACTACAATATCAACATCATCAATTTCTTTCAGGAAGTCTGGGTTTCTGCTCTTAGCCCAAAAGCAGAGGACTTCAATCCTTGTAATTCCAACATGCAACGTAAAAAGATTACATAACTTTTTTTTCTTTACCTTCAAATGAGACATACGCTCACAATCCAACAAGAAACTATAAAATAGGATTTTCAATTAAAGTAAACTCGTATTATGCAAATGTGATTTGTTTATCATTTAAGATTTTGTGTCATGCCACTTGGGTGGATGTAGTGTGAGGAGGGTGGAGTTCTTGTGCTCATCTTACAATGACCCTCGGCCTACACATGTGAGCATAGTAGACTCAGCATTTGTTTAATGTCACTCATTTGGTTGGTGGGGGCTGGGCCAGTTGCTCCTCTCACAGCCTGTGGCGTAGCTCTGCCTGCTGGCTGTGGCTCCTCCAAGTGTGGGTCTGCGGTGTGGGGCAGGGGGGTGGGAGGCCTCGTCTGTGTGGATCTGAAGCTGGGCTGGGGTGGTCTATGCTGCGCTGGCTGTGGTGGGCATTGAGGTTGGTGGTGCTGTGGTCGTGGCTGGGGTTCCAGGGTGCTGATCCGGGTGTGTGTCTCGGTGATCCGGCGGGGTGGAGATTGCTCCACTGTTCCTGGGTGGAGAGGTCGGGCTGCGGTTTAAAGCGACGTCCTTGAAGTCTTTGGCAAGGATTGTCTCCCTGTACAGTGAAATGGCAAGAACAGTCGCAGATCAGGGTGGATGGTGGGCCAGGTGTACTATGGGTCGCAGGGCACAGTACCGGATAGGCTGGCAGTATACTTTGGATTGTGGCAGAGTGGAAGTCCTTCTCTGTAGAAGGGTTGACACCGACGATTTGCGTAGTGGGGAGATTGCGGAGGCCTTCTCGAATCACCCCCGTAGTGAAGTCCGCCACCCTTCCTTGCTGAGCACGCAGTCGTTTGCTTCCGGTATGTATTATTATGTTGGCTTGGCGACCCGGAGATGGCCTTATCAAGCAGCTCCATGGCACTCTGCGTTGTTGGGCACCACACCTTTCTCGTTTGTGTCTAGGGAAAAGTTTTTCTCCTGAACAAACTTCCATTTGAGTCCATCAACAGGACGATGTCAGCCAGTGGTTTCTTCTGGACTGGAGGGTGCAGAGGGGGGGGCTGGGTGGGGTGTGGGTGTTGGAGCTGGGGTGTGGCTGCTCTGTGCCGGTTGCTGCTGTCAGTGGGAGGCTGTTCTGTGGGTTGGGAGGAGGGTGCAGCAGGCAGGGCTGGGGAAGCCTGGCTTGGTGAGCTGGGCTCCTCTGCTGTGTGAGGGCAGGTCATAGAGTGGTGATCTAGCTGCTCCTGCAGGCCTGTCCTCTGTTCTCTTTCTCTCCTGCAGCTCCTTTCTTAGTTGGTCAGATCGTTATACTGTTCTGCCTGTCTTTTTGGAGCTCTCTCACCTCCTTTGTTAGATCAGCCAGCTCTCTCTTGAGTCCGTCCTCTCTTGCTGAACCTCTTTCAGTTGTGTTGCAAGGCTGCTGTCCTGCTCTGTCCTTCACCTTGGTGAGGAGCTCCTCTAAGGTGTGGTTGTCTGTGTTGCTGTTTGCTCACACTCTCCCTCAGCAGGACCACCTCCCCCCCAGGTTGGTGAACTCATCCCTCATGGCAGCCATGGTGGTGAGGAGGCCTGAGCCTGCTCTGCACTGAGGGGGTCGCTCTCCTCCTGGGGCGTGTCCTCCACTATGGTGGGAAGAGAGGTGCTGGATGTGCCTTTTTGGGTGGGGAGAGTAGGGGTGAGGTGGTGCTGGTGGAGTTTGTCTTGTGGGAGGGATGTCACTGGTGGTGTCCTTCTCTCTCTCCGCTCCTCCTTAATGGTCTGAAAGTCTGTGTTCAAACAGCCTAATGTTACCTTAACCATGACAGTTCCAGTCTTGTAGAGGTTGATTGTTATCATTGGTGCTGTCTGGGTCATCTGTCCTTTGATTTTCAGCTTCCACCCATTTACAGATTCCCTCTTTCTTTATGGATGGGTAGTGAGAGCCACACTGCTGAGCGCCATGCATTTGGCTGGTCAGTGAGGAAGATGAGATTACTCACGTCACCGTTTTTTAGAGGGTCTGCAAAAAGGGTTTCTGGCCTCCCCTTTAGTAGTTTCTGTTTAAAAGCTTTCCTCGTTGTGTCATTTTTGGCCTCTTTAGGGTAGAGAATGGATTCTGCGCTGAGGGGGAGTGGGGACATGGTGCTCGTGGGCTCTGCTACTACTGCTGCGCTGTTCTGCTGCCCCGTTGCCATGGCAAAGTTTTCTTATCCAACACTTTGTTTTTGCATTATTTAAACAAAATGAACATGTTTCATAATTTATTTGAGGCTAAATTGATTTTATTGATGTATTATATAAGTTAAAATAAGTGTTCATCAGTATTGTTGTAATTGTCATTTTACAAATACATTTTTTAAAAATCGGCAGATTAATCGGCATCGGCTTTTTTTTGGTCCTCCAATAATCGGTATCGGTATGGAAAAATCATAATCGGTCGACCTCTACTACCTACCGTATTCTCTCTCTCTCTCTCTACCTTATTCTCTCTCTCTCTCTCTCTCTACCTTATTCTCTCTCTCTCTCTCTCTCTCTTCTCTCTCTCTACATGATTCACTCTACCTACCGTATTCTCTCTCTCTCTACCTACCTTATTCTCTCTCTCTCTCTCTCTACCTGATTCTCTCTACCTACCTTATTCTCTCTCTCTCTCTCTCTCTACCTGATTCTCTCTACCTACCTGATTCTCTCTCTCTTCTCTCTCTAACTTGATTCTCTCTCTACCTGATTCTCTCTTACCTACCTTATTATCTCTCTCTCTCTCTAACTGATTTCTCTCTCTCTACCTGATTCTCTCTCACTCTACCTTATTATCTCTCTCTCTACCTGATTATCTCACACTCTACCTGATTCTCTCTCTCTTACCTGATTCTCTCTCTCTACCTGATTCTCTCTCTCTCTCTACCTTATTCTCTCTCACTCTACCTGATTCTCTCTCACTCTACCTTATTCTCTCTCTACTTTATTCTCTCTCTCTCTCGATACATATCTCTACCTACCGTATTCTCTCTCTCCTCTCTACCTGATTCTCTCTACCTACCTTTTTCTCTCTCTCCCTCTCTTCTCTACCTGATTTCTCTCTACCTACCTTATTCTCTCTCTCTCTCTCTAACTGATTCTCTCTCTCTACCTGATTCTCTCTCACTCTACCATTATTATCTCTCACTCTACCTCATTATCGCTCACTCTACCTGATTCTCTCTCACTCTACCTTATTCTCTCTCACTCTACCTTATTATTCTCTCACTTACCTCATTATCTCTCACTCTACCTTTATTCTCTCTCTCTCTACCTGATCTCTCTCTCCTACCTGATTCTCTCTGTACCTGATTCTCTCTTCTCTACCTGATTCTCTCTCTACCTGATTCTCTCTCTCTACCTGATTCTCTCTCCTCTACCTATTCTCTCTCTCTACCTTATTCTCTCTCTCTACCTTATTCTCTCTTTCTACCTTATAATCTCTCACCTGATTCCCTCTCTCTCTACCTGATTCCCTCTCTCTACCTGTGACAGTGGTGTCCATGTGATATTTCCCATATGATGCTTGTCGACTCTGTTTGAAGCTCATAACAAGATATCACAGCACACCCTTAAGTAGGGCATTTTACCAGCAGGTGTTTACGTTGATCGCCAGCAGGTGTTTGCCTGATCACCAGCAGGTGTTTACCTGATCACCAGCAGCTGGTGTTGCCTGATCGCCAGAAGGCGTTTCCCTTTTTCTTTCTTTTTTTCACCTTTATTTAACCAGGTAAGCTAGTTGAGAACAAGTTCTCATTTACAACTGCGACCTGGCCAAGATAAAGCAAAGCAGTGCAACACAAACAACAACACAGAGTTACACATGGAATAAACAAGCGTACAGTCAATAATACAATAGAAAAAATAGTCTATATACAGTGTGTGCAAACGGGGTGAGGAGTAAGGCAATAATAGGCCATAGTAGCGAAATAATTACAATTTAGCAGATTAACACTGGAGTGATAAATGAGCAGATGATGATGTGCAAGTAGAGATACTGGTGTGCAAAAAAGAGCAGAAAGTAAAAAAAAACAATATGGGATGAGGTAGGTAGATTGGGTGGGCTATTTACAGCTGCAGCGATCGGTTAGCTGTCAGATAGCTGATGTTAAAGTTAGTGGGGGTTAGTTAAAGTAGTTAAAGTTCAGCGATTTTTTGAATTCGTTCCAGTCACTGCAGCAGAGAACTGGAAGGAAAGGCGGCCAAAGGGGTGTTGGTTTGGGGATGACCAGTGAGATATACCTGCTGGAGCGCGGTGCTAGTGGGTGGGTGTGTTATAGTGACCAGCGAGCTGAAGATAAGGCGGAGCTTTGCCTAGCATAGACTTATAGATGACCTGGAGCCAGTGGGTCTGGCGACGAATATGTACGAGGCCAGCCGACTAGAGCATACAGGTCGCAGTGGTGGGTGGTATAAGGGGCTTTGGTAACAAAACGGATGGCACTGTGATWGACTGCATCCAGTTTGCTGAGCAGAGTATTGGAAGCTATTTTGTAGATGACATCGCCGAAGTTGAGGATCTGTAGGATAGTCAGTTTTACTAGTGTAAGTTTGGTGGCGTGAGTGAAGGAGGCTTTGTTGCGAAATAGAAAGCCGATTCTAGATTGGATTTTGAATTGGAGCTGTTTAATATGAGTCTGGAAGGAGAGTTTACAGTCTAGCCAGACACCTAGGTATTTGTAGTTGTCCACATATTCTAGGTCAGAACCGTCCAGAGTAGTGATGCTAGTCGGGAGGGTGGGTGCGGGCAGCGAACAGATGAAGAGCATGCATTTAGTTTTACTAGTGTTTAAGAGCAGTTGGAGGCCACGGAAAGAGTGTTGTATGGCATTGAAACTTGTTTGGAGGTTAGTTAACACAGTGTCCAAAGAAGGGCCAGATGTATACAGAATGGTGTCGTCTACGTAGAGGTGGTTCAAAGAATCACCTGCAGCAAGAGCGACATRATTGATATATACAGAGAAAAGAGTCGGCCCGAGAATTGAACCATGTGGCACCCCTATAGACTGCCAGAGGTCCGGACAACAGGCCCTCCAATTTGACACACTGAACTCTGTCTCAAAGTAGTTGGTGAACCAGGCGAGACAGTCATTTGAGAAACCAAGGCTGTTGAGTCTGCCGATAAGAATACGGTGATTGACGGAGTCGAAAGCCTTGTCAGGTTGACGAAGACGGCTGCACAGTACTGTCTTCTTTCGATGGCGGTTATGATATCYTTTAGTACCTTGAGCGTGGCTGAGGTGCTCCCGTGACCAGTTCGGAAACCGGATTGCACAGCGGAGAAGGTACGGTGGGATTCGAAATGGTCAGTGATCTGTTTAACTTGGCTTTCGAAGACCTTAGAGGCAGGGTAGGAAGGATATAGGCCTATAACAGTTTGGGTCTAGAGTGTCACCCCCTTTGAAGAGGGGGATGACTGCGGCAGCTTTCCAATCTTTAGGGATCTCGGGACGATACGAAAGAGAGGTTGAACAGGCTGGTAATAGGGGTTGCAACAATGGCGGCAGATAGTTTTGGAAATAGAGGCTCCAGATTGTCTAGCCCAGCTGATTTGTACGGGTCCAGGTTTTGCAGCTCTTTCAGAACATCTGCAATCTGGATTTGGGTGAAGGAGAAGCTGGGGAGGCTCGGGGCAAGTAGCTGGGGTAGCCAGGAGGAAAGCATGGCCAACCGTAGAAAATGCTTATTGAAATTTTAGATTATCATGGATTTATCGGTGGTGACCGTGTTACCTTGCCTCAGAGCAGTGTGCAGCTGGGAGGAGGTGATCTTATTCCCCATGGATTTTACAGTGTCCCAAAACATTTTGGAGCTACAGGATGCAAATATCTGTTTGAAAAAGCTAGCCTTTGCTTTCCTGACTGACTGCGTGTATTGGTTCCTGACTTCCCTGAACAGTTGCATATCGCGGGGACTATTCGATGCTATTGCAGTCCGCCACAGTATGTTTTTGTGCTGGTCAAGGGCAGTCAGGTCTGGAGTGAACCAAGGGCTATATCTGTTCTTAGTGCTACATTTTTTGAATGAGGCATGCTTATTTAAGATGGTGAGAAAGGCACTTTTAAAGAACGACCAGGCATCCTCGACGGACGGGATGAGGTCAATATCCTTCCAGGATACCCGGGTCAGGTCGATTAGAAAGGCCTGCTCGCAGAAGTGTTTTAGGGTGCGTTTGACAGTGATGAGGGGTGGTCGTTTGACCGCGGACCCATAGCGGATGCAGGCAATGAGGCAGTGATCGCTGAGATCCTGATTGAAAACAGCAGAGGTGTATTTGGAGGGCAAGTTGGTCAGGATAATATCTATGAGGATGCCCATGTTTACGGATTTAGGGTTGTACCTGGTGGGTTCCTTGATGATTTGTGTGAGATTGAGGGCATCCAGCTTAGCTTGTAGGACTACCGGGGTGTTAAGCATATCCCAGTTTAGGTCACCTAACAGAACAAACTCTGAATGGTGTCCAGGGCACAGCTGGGAGCTGAGGGGGGTCTAAAACAGGCGGCAACGGTGAGAATCTTATTTCTGGAGAGATTGTTTAAATTATAAGCTTGAACTGTTTGGGCATAGACCTGGAAAGTATGACAGAACTTTGCAAGCTAACTCTGCAGTATATTACAACTCCTCCCCATTTGGCAGTTCTATCTTGACGGAAAATGTTGTAGTTGGGTATGGAAATCTCAG
Source organism: Salvelinus sp. IW2-2015 (assembly GCF_002910315.2). NCBI lineage: Eukaryota > Metazoa > Chordata > Actinopteri > Salmoniformes > Salmonidae > Salvelinus > Salvelinus sp. IW2-2015. The sequence goes on from NC_036869.1 coordinate 9,339,327, forward strand.
AATTTTTGGTGGCCTTCCTAAGCCAGGATTCAGACACGGCAAGGGTTGGCAGGTGTTTACCTGATCGGCAGAAGGTGTTTACCTGATCACCAGCAGGTGGTGCTTGCCTGATCACCAGCAAGTGTTTACCTGATCGCCAGAAGGTGTTTGCCTGATCGCCAGAAGGTGGTGTTTGCCTGATCGCCAGAGGTTGTTTGCTGATCGCCAAACAGGTGTTTACCTGATCGCAGCAGTGGTGTTTTGCCTGACCGCCAGCAGTGTATGCCTGATTGCCAGCTGGTGTTTGCCTGATCACAGCAGGTGTTTACCTGATCGCAGCAGGGTGGTGTTTGCCTGATCGCCAGCAGGTTTTGCCTGATCACCAGCAGGTGTTTACCTGATCGCCAGCAGGGTGGTGTTTGCCTGATCGCCAGCAGGTGTTTGCCTGATCGCCAGAAGGTGGTGTTTGCCTGATCGCCAGAAGGTGTTTTACCTGATCACCAGCAGGTGGTGTTTGCCTGATCGCCAGAAGGTGTTTACCTGATCGCCAGCAGGTGGTGTTGCCTGATCACCAGCAGGTGTATGCCTGATTGCCAGCTGGTGTTTGCCTGATCACCAGCAGGTTTACCTGATCGCCAGCAGGGTGTGTTTTGCCTGATCGCCAGCAGGTGTTTACCTGATCGCCAGCAGTGTTTATCTGATCTCCAGCAGGTGTTTGCCTGATCACCAGCAGGTTTTGCCTGATCACCAGATGGTGTTGACCTGATCACAGCAGATGATTGTTAACCTGTATCACTGAGCAGATGGTTTTTGGCCTGATCACCAGAAGTGTTTTGCCTGATCGCCAGCAGGCGTTTACCTGATTGCCAGCAGGTGGTGTTTTCCTGATCACCAGCAGGGTTTGCTGATCGCCAGCTGGTGTTTGCCTGATCACCAGCAGATGTGTTAACCTGATCACCACAGGTGTTTGCCTGATCACCAGCAGGTGTTTGCCTGATCGCCGCCTGGTGTTTAACTGATCACCAGCAGTGTTTGCCTGATCACAGCAGGTGTTTACCTGATCATCCAGCAGGGTTTTACCTGATCGCCAGCAGGGTGGTGTTGCCTGATCGCAAGCAGGTGTTTGCCTGATCGCCAGAAGGTGGTGTTGCCTGATCGCCAGAAGGTGTTTTACCTGATCACCAGCAGGTGGTGTTTGCCTGATCGCCAGAAGGTGTTTACCTGATCGCCAGCAGGTGGTGTTTGCCTGATTGCCAGCTGGTGTTTGCCTGATCACCAGCAGGTGTTTTACCTGATCGCCAGCAGGTGTTTATCTGATCGCCAGCAGGTGTTTGCCTGATCACCAGCAGGTGTTTGCCTGATCACCAGATGGTGTTGACCTGATCACAGCAGATGATGTTAACCTGATCACCCAGCAGATGGTGTTTGCCTGATCACCAGAAGGCGTTTACCTGATTGCCAGCAGGTGGTGTTTCCTGATCACCGCAGGTGTTTGCCTGATCGCCAGCTGTGTTTGCCTGATCACAGCAGGTGTTGCCTGATCGCCAGCTGGTGTTTAACTGATCGCTAGCAGGTGTTTACCTGATCACCAGCAGGTGTTTACCATGATCGCCAGCAGGTGGTGTTTGCCTGATCGCCAGAAGGTGTTTACCTAATCACCAGCAGGTGGTGTTTGTCTGATCGCTCAGAGAGTGTTTGCCTGATCGCCAGCCAGGTGTTTGCCTGATCGCCAGCTAGGTGTTTGCCTGATCGCCAGCAGGTGTTTGCCTGATCGCCAGCAGGTGTTTGCCTGATCGCCAGCAGGTGTTTAACTGATCACCAGCAGGTGTTTGCCTGATCGCCAACAGGTGTTTGCCTGATCGCCAGAAGGTGTTTACCTGATCACCAGCAGGTGACGATAAACCGAAAATGACTGACACCGAGAGAGGGAGGAGAGGAATGTGAGTATATACTGTATTTCTCACCTCTTAATATTGAGTTCATGGCACCAGTTTAGTATTGTTTTGATGCGCCCACGGAGTGGAGCGTGCCACTTGCAGTGAATAGGACATCAAGTAGCCAAGGCCAAGTGCTGGAAAGTTTTTGTAGGACATTAGCCTACATTTACTGATAGCCATGTAGGCTAATTGATTAATCTATTTAGAAACAGTATAATATTTTGAGTTAGCAATCTAGCTGTGTTTTGAGTTCCCACTTCCTCAGGTAGTGAATAATATTCATTATCTTCAGAAAGTATTCACAACTCTTGATGTTTTCCACATTTTGTTGTGTTACAAAGTGGAATGAAAAAAAAATTGAATGAAAAATAAAACATGTATATATCGGGATATGAAAAGTGTCAATTTATTGCAATATGGATTAAAGAAAATGTTGCCCAGCTTCATATCGCCCAGCTCTAACACACACACAGACACACACCAGCTGGGGGGCTCTGCTCTGGTGACTAAATAAATTATAAGTTTGATCTGGGGACATGATAGGAGTGGATATTGAGCCTTGTCTGGTCTACTGACTCTCTGTGTCTCTCTCTATGTTTCTCTCTGTCTCTGAGCTAATGCGAGATAGGGTGTCACACACACACACACAAACACACACATACACATAAACACTAACACCAACAGGGTGTCACACACACCGAATACAGGAACCGGGAGGGGAGAGCTGCTCTGCCTACCACCGCTCAGTCAGACTGCTCTATAATCCTAGACTTAATATAACACACAGAAATACGAGCCTTAGTCATTATATGGTCAAATCCGGAAAACTATCACTTTTGAAAACAAAACATTTGATTTCAGTGAAATACGGACCGTTCCGTATTTTATCTAACGGGTGCATCCATAAGTTAAATATTGCTGTTACATTGCACAACTTCAATGTATGTCTAATTATGTAAAATTCTGCAAATTAGTTCACAACGAGCCAGGCGGCCACAAACTGTTGCATATACCCTGACTCGCGTGCCATGAATGCAAGAGAAATGACACAATTCCTAGTTATATTGCCTGCTAACCTGGATTCTTTTAACTAAATATGCAGGTATAAAAAATATACTTCTGTGTATTGATTTTTAAGAAAGGCATTGATGTTATGGTTAGGTACATTCGTGCATCGATTGTGCTTTTTTCGCAAATGTGCTTTTGTTAAATCACCCCCGTTTTGGCGAAGTTGGCTGTCTTGTTAGGAAGAAATGGTCTTCACACAGTTCGCAACGAGCCAGGGCGCCCAAACTGCTGCATAACCCCCCGACTCTGTTGCACAGAACCCAAGAAAAGGTGACACAATTTTCCTAGTTAAAAGAAATCATGTTAGCAAGCATATAACTAAATATGCAGGTTTAAAAATATATACTTGTGTATTGATTTAAGAAAGGCATTGATATTTATGGTTAGGTACACTCTTGGTGCAACGACAGTGTCTTTTTTCGCGAATACGTTGTTAACATCACTCCGTTGGGTGTGATTAATGATAAATTACAAGCTAGATAAACTAGTAATATCATCATGTGTTGTTAACTAGTGATTATGTTAAGATTGATTGTTTTTTATAAAATACGTTTAATGCTAGCTAGCACCTTACCTCGGCTCCTTGCTGCACTCGCATAACAGGTATGTCAGCCTGCCATGCAGTCTCCTCATGGAGTGCAATGTAATCGTCGCCGCATGATCGGTGTCCAAAATGCAGTTAACCGATTGGACTGTGAAATCGGCCCTATTAACCTCTCTGGGAGCGGGATCCGGTAGCTGTCCCACTTGGCCAAAAGCCAGGGAAAATGTAAGAGTGCCAAATTCTAAAATATTATATAAAATTCAAACTTCAATTAAATCCACATGTAAGATACAAAATTAAAGCTACACTCGTTGTGAATCCAGCCAACATGTCAGATTTCAAAAGGCTTTTCGGCGAAAGCATAAGATGCTATTATCTGATGATAGCACCAATGTCAACAAAGAGAGAGTAGCATATTTCAACCCTGCCGGCGCTACTCAAAACGCAGATATAAAATATAAAAACAGCATTACTTTGACGAGATTCTTTGTTGGCACTCCAATATGTCCCATAAACATCACAAATGGTCCTTTTGTTCGATTTAATTCCATCCATATATATCCAAATTGTCCATTTATTTGCGCGGTTGATCCGCAAAAAAACAGCTTCCAATTTGCGCAAAGTCACTACAAAAATATCTAAAAAATTACCTCTAAACTTTGCCAAAACATTTCAAAGTACTTTTGTATACAAACTTAAGTTATTTGTAAACGTTAATAATCGATCAAATTGAAGACGGGTCTATCTGTTTTCAATACAGGAGATCAACAAACTAACGCTACTTTTTTTAGTCTTGCGCAAACTCTCAAACAGTACACATGACGTTACACTGCTTCCTGATGGCCTTCTTCTTCATTGCACAAATGAATAACCTCAACCTATTTCTAAGACTGGTGACATCCAGTGGGCAGTAGGAACTGAGAACAGAGTGATTAGAAATCTGACTTCCCAATGAAACTCATTGAACAGACAGTGACTTAAAAAAAAAGAAAAATTAATGGTTAGTTATGTAGCAGGGTTTTGCCTGCAACATAAGTTCTGTTATACTTACAGATATGATTCAAACAGTTTAGAAACTTCAGAGTGTTTTCTATCCAAATATACTAATGCTATGCATATCTTTATATTCTGGGGATGAGTAGAAGGAAGTTGAAATTGGGCACGCTATTTTTCCAAAAGTGAAAACTCTGCCCCCTATCCTAGAGAAGTTAATCGGCCATTCCGATTAATCGGTTGACCTCTAGTAAGAGAGGTAAAGAAGAAGAGAGGTAGAGAGAATAAGAGAGGAATAGAGATAGAGAGGTAAAGAAGAATAGAGGTAGAGAGGAATAGCGGTAGAGAGGTAAAGAAGAAAGAGGTAGAGAGGAATAGAGATAGAGAGGTAAAGAAGAATAGAGGTAGAGAGGAATAGAGGTAGAGATGTAAAGAAGAAGAGAGGAAGAGAGGTAGAACGGAAGAGAGGTAGAGAGGAAAGAGAATAAAAGTAGAGAGGTAAAGAAGAAGAGAGGTAGTGAGGAATAGAGGTGGAGAGGTAAAGAAGAAGCGAGGTAGAAATGAATAGAGGTAGAGAGGAATAGACATAGAGCGGAATAGAGACAGAGATTAAAGAAGAATAGAGGTAGAGAGGAATAGAGGTAGAGCGATAAAGAAGAAGAGAGGTAGAGAGGTAAAGAAGAAGAGAGGTAGTGAGGAATAGAGGTGGAGAGGTAAGAAGAAGCGGTAGAATGAATAGAGGTAGAGAGGTAAAGAAGAAGAGAGGTAAAGAATAAGAGGTAGAGAGGAATAGAGGTAGAGAAGGTAAAGAAAGAAGAGAGGTAGAGAGGAATAGAGGTAGAGAGTAAAAGAAGAAGAGAGGTAGCGAGGAATAGACATAGAGAGGAATAGAGATAGAGAGGTAAGATGAAGAGAAGTAGAGAGGAAGAGAGGTAGAGAGGTGAAGAAGAAGAGAGGTAGAGAGGAATAGAGATAGAGAGGTAAAGAAGAAGAGAGGTGGAAGGTC